>NC_070646.1:16400469-16535469 GCF_947347685.1 Pleuronectes platessa | reverse complement strand
TGCCGGAGGTAAACGGCAGCGAGGTACAGGTTCTCTGGATCCTGTTCCTTGGCTTTTCTCAGCTTCTCCATGATGTCTGCCTCGACCCCTGTTTTGCTTTGTTTGGACATGTAAACTAACGCTAACACGTGGCTGGTCTGCCACTCCACCTTATCCGGCTGCATCAGGAAGGCTCTCTGGAAGCAATCAGCCGCCAGAAGATTCTGTTCTCTGCTGAACTTCATCAGAGTCCAGGCCTTTTCAGCGCAGATCTCCGGGTGCAGCTCATCCTGCGATGGATCCTCACTCAACAGGCCGTCGATCTTTGACAGATAAACCCGACTCTCTTCTTGTTCTCCCTGAAGGTGATGCAGCCAGGCCTGGTTCCCGTAGGTCACCACCAGCCAGGGACCCTCCTCTGCTCCTCTCATCTTCCTGAAGACCTCCGCTGCTCTGCTGAAGAAACTCCTGGCTTCTTCAATGGACCCCAGCTGGAAGTGGACGTACCCCTGCAGGTTGTAAATGTGTCCCAGCCACTTGCATCCTTCCTCTGTGCCAATGTCCTGCAGCATGTCCTTGATACTCAAAAGTGTTTTCCTGTAGTGCTCCAGATCCCAGGTGAAGTGGCACTGCAGCGCCCCCAGTCTGCCCTCCAGGGTTATTTCTCTCTGACCAGCACTGATGGGAGATTAATTATAAACATTAAAACACATCATCAGTGAGTTGATAAAAAAAGTTCTGACAAAAGGATTCATTCATCAGTAAAATAACAATGACTCAAGATCCTGATATTACTTTAATTATATTTATCTTAACGACTTTCATGTCTCATTTGTTTTTAGTGCTGTCTTGTGTGACTTCTGTAATCTGGCTTTTGAGAAGTCTTAAAAGAAAAACCTGTGCTACACAGGTCGGCCAACACACAATGTTGGCCGGCCGCTTGCTGTAACCAGACAGGCAGTACACCCACCACCTACTCAACCTTTGATATTTATCAGACCCTGGGCTGATGCCAGTATTAGACAGTAATACATTTGTAATATCAAATTATCAATTACAGCCGACGTATACATTTAAAAATGATTCTTAAGATGATGTTAACACACCATTTTGACAAAGTTTAACCATCAACTTTATGATAAAGAATTAGAAATAAAAGGAATTCACAAATGCAAGCGAATGGATAGAACTTTCAAATCTTTTCAGCACCGTTTATTGTGTGAAATAAAAGTTGTCATATCAACATGATCACAGACACAGTTATGTCTGTGAATGTCAGTGCTTATTAATAAGGTCAATACACAATATGATGTAATGAAACAAACACTGTCACTGACTTAAAGGATCATTAATGTTCATGAAGTATCATGAATGAAATGAACTCACCTCATCTCGTCTCCTCTGACTCTGCAGCTGTGTGAACGTCTGATTTCTGAGCAGCGTTATATGGAGCTCACTAGGTGACGTGACGCGAGCTGAGGCGAACCTTCACTTTCTGACACTTAACTTTCATTTGTGTAGAGAAACTGACACACACACACACACGCACACAGAAACGTAACTTTCATTTGTCTGTAAAAGAAAGAAGCATCAACCTGCTAGGAACCTGGGTGTGACACTTGACAGTCAACTTTCCCTCACTGCCAACGTTACTGCAACAACACATTCCTGTAGATCAGGGGAGGAGGTTGCCTAGCGGTTGCCTAGGTCGCAAAATGCAGAGAGGGCGCCACAAGAGGCTGATTAATCATGACGTGATACATACTTTAACCAATGCAGTAATATCACACCATCGTCCTCTAACCCCGGGGACACAACAGAGGCAGAAGCACCACAAACTGCCTCGAAAAGCTGTGCGCCTCCTTATCACAACCGTGTTAATCAATTGGGCTGTTCACACTGGCAGTGAAGCACCGGGAAGCTGAGGGGGGGGGGGGGGGGGGGGGGGGGTGAGGAGCCACAGGCAGCAGGTTCATTCACTCTGCAGTAACTGTAGTGAATGGGGGACACTGCAGGAGCTCTTCACTTGTGGGTGAGACACTGGCTGGGATCCTGCTGCTGTGGCTCGGTGTGTTTCTAAAGACTCCTTCCTTGGTAATACCTTCCTGCACTTGCAGCAGGCCTGTTCGTAGCCAAATCTAAGGAGTATTTTGCTCCACATTCTTTTTAGAGAGCTCGTAGCCCCAAGAGCTAGCCTTCTAGCTAGCTAACTTCTTCCAACTGCAGCTAGCCCTTTTCTCCTTAACACCTACCTTTACATCTTCAATCATCCACCGTGTTGCAACAAATGAAACACCAGCACTTGAATGCTATTCTGTGCTGTCCCTGTCTACATTGTGTACTGTTCGTTTTGTTAGGAACCATTGCCTAGCAGAGCCTTATTCATTATTCGTGTGCAAGTCGCTCAGAGCCACACATACAAACACACTCACAAGACCACGGCATTGCAATTAGAACTTTATTAACATCACACACATTGTATCAGCAAACAAACACAACTATGGTAAAGTTTCTGATTCTTAAAAGTCAGGCAACCGATGCGCCAGTTGAGAAGAAGAGAAACCTTCGCAAGTATGACGAGAGCGATTTGCAGTTTGGTTTCACCGTCACTGGCACGACTGAGCAACGTCCTCATTGTGTTTTGTGTGCCGAGGTGCAAATGAAAAAGGCACCTTGACACCAAACACCCTGCCTCCAGCAACAACAAACCACCATCTCCAAGCCTAGCACTGTCTCCAAGCAGTGTCTGGAGGCATCGTATGTAGTTGCTCATAGAATTGCTAAGCTTTGTAAACCCATACAATTGCAGAAACACTGATTTTGCCAGCCGCACTAGACATGTGTAGAATAATGATAGGAGAGAGTGCAGCTGCTAAACTCAGTGCAATACCTATGTCAAATGACACTGTGTCAGGCCGAATATCAGAAATGTCTAGTGATATCAAAGAGCAACTAATACACTACATTCAAATCAGTCCTTACTATGCACTGCAGCTGGACGAATCCACTGACATCGCTGGACAGGCCCAGCTTCTCACTTACGTCAGGTATGTGCGGGAAAAGGAAATTGAGGAGGACATCCTGTTTTGCCGGCCTCTTCAGACCCGTACAACAGGGGAGGGAATCTTTAATGACCGTGACTCGTTCATCCAAGACAGTGGTTCGGGCTGGGGAAAGTGTATTGGCCTCTGCACTGATGCAGCGCGGTCGATGAAAGGGCCTGAGAGTGGCCTCGTAGCTCGCGTCCAGCAAGTTGCTCCACTTGTGCAATGGACACACTGCACGGTCCATCGCGAGGCACCTGCTGCCAGGAAAATGCCACCGCTCTTCGAGTCAGTGCTTCACCAGGCCGTGAAAATAATTAACCATATTAAAGCTCGTCCTCTTAACTCCCGTTTGTTTGGGGTCCTCAGCCAGGAGATGGGGTCAGGGCACGGACAGCTGTTGCATCATACTGAAGTTCGCTGGCTCTCCAGGGGGCGGGTGTTACAACGGCTGTATGAGCTGCGAGAGGAGGTAAAGTTGTTTTGTATTGAAAGTCGAACAGATCTGGTCAAGCACCTGGATGATGTTCCTATTTGGTGGATATTTTTGACTGGCTGAATGGCCTTAACCTGTCTTTGCATGGCCGTGAATCTAACATTCTGCTCCTCGCTGATAGAGTGAATTCCTTCATGCAAAAAATTGCTCTTAGGCCGCAAGGTGAACCACGAAAAGTCTTTTAGAAAATGATTCCCGCTCCACAGTCTGGCATCTACACAATCTTTAGCTCATAAAAAAGAACGAGTCGTGCTAAGCTACCAAAAAAAAGTCTGTCGCTGAAATTCCAGTCGATTGTCGATGCGTCTATGATTTATGCAGAACTACTTTCTTCAGAGCGTAATAAGATTTTGGCCGCAAGTAACCCTAACCCAGACTGGCAAGATGGCGGCCAGCATGACTTCATCTAGCAGTACGGACGACGAAGAAAATACAACAGAGTGGAATAAATCGAAAAGCAAACATTGTTATATGCATATAACTTCAATCAAGCACGAGGAGGAAAAATTATTTCACCACTACTCGATGGAAAACGTACAGGACAAGCCTACAAAAGTGGCTCGGATTGAAGGGGCAGTGTCGGGACGTGGCTGAGAACTTCACACACTGTGTTGATGTGGAGTTTGACAATATTCCAGAGGATGCTGGCTTCCATCTCACGTGCTACCGTAGATTTACAGACAAAAATGCCATTGCAAAGGTGGAAAGACGTCTCGCACGTGAGAGACAAGAAGCTACGGTAGACCACGAGGCCATTCCATCGACTTCTAGCAGCACGACTCCATCAAAGAAACTGCGATCCAGAGAAGTTAATCAACCGAGCTGGCAAACAACAAAGAGATCCTCTCTCAAAGGCTGAAACATTAACAGCAGGTAAACAAACACACACACACACATTCACTGTGGTAGAGTGACTGAAAGGTACAATTATGTGTGAGAGATATGTCAACAAATTCATTAAGCTATCCTTTTTGTTTCGTTAAGGCCAATTGCAGAAAGCTGCCGAGTTGAGGGAAGACCAAAGTATTCTGATATATAAAAGACAAAGACTGTGTGGCTCTGGAGGTGCAGTACCACAAAGGCTGTTACAATAAGTACACCAGGTTTTTGACGAGGCCTGAAAAACCAGAGAAAGAACAGTAAGTTATTTATTATATTGCATTTCAAGGAGCTAATAACTTAACATTATATAAGTAAACATTCAATCTGCATTCTGTTGTATGTGCACACAATCACAACACTTATTCATTTCTTTACTTCTCATTCATATGTGTTTTAGGAATGAGCCCATGTTTGATGTCAGCTACAAGATATTCTGTAAGAGGATCATTCGCCACAGGCTGCTTGTCAACCAAGAGGTGCTGAGAATGGGCCAGCTGAAGAAGGCCTTCATTGAACTGGTGAAAGCAAATGAAGTTCTTGATGCTTCAAACTACAGGTAACTTTGGGAAGGAGACTCTATCAGGTCGTGGAACTGCTCACCATACAAATGGAATTATGCTCCAGAGTTTGGCCATCAAGCATATGTCCACAGCAATCAGACAGCCACTGAGGAAGGTAGTTTCCTCATTCAAAGCCCCCCCTCCAAATGCCTATAGAACCGTACCATCAGTCCAAAAGGCAAGGGCCACAGAACTTGAGTCAAACAGTGCAGGCAGCGACATGCAGAATGGACACCCACTTTGCTGCAAAAGCTGAATTGGCTTATGTTTTTGTGAAGTCCACATATACGAATAGATGTGCAATCCCGAGCTGGACAGGGTTCCATACACTCCTTCAGGGTGAAAATACTCTGCAGAAGTCAGCATTGTATTATCTTCCAGTAATTGAGGCCTCACCAACAGAGATGTCAACAGTGAACACTATCCTGAAGCGAAGTGTCCAGATTGCTGACCAGCTAGAACTGGATCATATAGTTTTAGTGTTTGACCAGGCTATATATGCAAAGGCACAGCAAATACGCTGGAAGAGTGATGGCTTTACACAACGTTTAGTGATTAGATTATTCCATACATGCATGTCCTAAGTATTTTAGGCAAAAGGTTTGGAGATGCAGGACTGCAAGACATCCTCATTGAATCAGAAGTTGTTGCCCCAGGATCCATCAATGGGGTAATAAATGGTCATCACTACAATCGCAGCATGAGGGCTCACAAACTTCTCTATGAGAGTCTGCAGCGCATCAGGTTTCTCAGCTTCTTGGACTCCTTGCCACCACAAGAGAGAGGTGTGTGCATGGATGTCATCACTGACATGAAATGTGTCTTTCCAGACAGATTGTTGGATGTTTTGAGTGCAGATCAGAGGTTTGATAGTATGTGTTCCAAATATGCTGACTTTGTGCAGAGGAAAAGTAAAGAGAATGCAACATTTGCTTTCTGGAGCTCATACATTGACATGATGCAGCTACTCCTCCTGTTTGTGAGAGCAACGCGAGAGTCAAACTGGCAACTTCACCTGTCAACAGTCCGATTAATGATGCCATGGTTTTTTGCCTACAATCGAGTAAATTATGCTCGATATTTACCTGCTTACTGGCTGGAAATGGTGAATTTGCCCATCACACATCCCTCTTGCCACAGTGAGATGAATGTGAAAGGCCAGTGGACTGTCCAGCGACAAAGTTTTCATGGATTTGCCTCCATTGCTTGCGACCAGGCTATTGAGCAAACACTTAACAGAGATGCCAAGACAAAAGGTGGTTGGACAGGGATCACACAAAATCGGTCTGCAGTGTATCCCTGGATACTGTCACTGCATGAAAGAGCCGCTATAGCAAGACAGTGTGAATCAATGGCAGGGATATCTCCTGAGCTACGGAGGCGAAAAGACCTTGACAAGACACGCATCGATGCTGATGAAAAGGCTGTGAGCAGAATCATTTCCACCATTGATTCCATGCTCAACCCTTTTGATGTATACCAAGACTGCATTGTGTGTCTTAGCTCTGGAAGAGTAGCAACAGAAGAATCTATGAAGGATTTGCTTGTTGCCTCAGAAAAGGGTGAAACTGCCGTAAAATAATTTATGGAGCAGAGACTTTTATCCAAATCAGTTGACATATTTGCCCCCATTAAATCACAAAAACTCAAGACCTTCAGTGATCAGATAAAGCCCCCCAAAAAATCTGCAGCAGGCAAGGAAGTGATTTTGTGTTCTGACATTAAGTTATTTTCCAGGCTCCTCATCCTTGGTCAGAGCAGAAAAATTGAAATGAGAGAAATTACTAAATGTAAGTGCTCCATCACCTGCTGGATATGGTTGGCAAATAGAGGATGGGACCTTGCACGTCACCTGGATGACCAGAAATCCGGCCCCTGACAGTGTTTTGCATGTGATACACTGCGGCTGCAAAAGTGCCTGTGAGACAGGCAGATGTTCCTGTTTTTCTGCAGGACTGTGTTGCACAGACTTATGTCGTTGTTGTAATTGCGCCAACACAAAAGAAACTGAGGAACTGGACGATAACTGTCCTGACACTGACAGTGAGGACTGAGCATCGGTTCCCCTCAAGGCTGTGTCAGATTGACCATGTAGTACTTATTGTGTTTTTTTGAAATTCTCTTTTTATTTAGAAAAAAACACTTCTGATTCTGAGTGTCCTTGATCTGTTATTCTTTATTCTGTGTTGTACAGTTTTATATATATCATATTTCATTTTTTTAATAAAGATTGTTATTATGGTTGATTTGTGTTGTTTTCATTTGTGGAAGAATGAATGGATGACTAAATGAATGAATAAATGAACAAACAAATGGTCATTGGTATAAGTACAATTACTGCCTTTTATTGTTACAAGGAAGGAGGTTTATTTGTCACATACATACAAATACTAACGTAAAGAATGTAGTGAAATTTCGTTTAGTGTTAAGCTTTTTCTTTCCAAGTGTTAAGAAAGAAAGATCAAGAAATATTTTTCATAAACAGCAAGAGGAGTATAAAGTGCAGCGTGTGTACAGTCCATGTGCAAGTGTGGAAAAAAAATGTAATTGCAGTTTATATAGTCATTGTATGTGTTCAGGATACAGAATGCTTGAAGAAAGAAGCTCCTCCTCTGTCTCTCTGTTGTGGTCTTGTAGCAGCAGAGACGTTTTCCTGACCTCAGTGTTCTGAAAAGTCCATGGTCATGTCAGCACACTATCGACAGCTGATGGGTGATGATACTTTGAACATTTTTGAGGATGTTCGGGGTGTTTTCCTCTTTATCGGTAACGTTGAATCTAACCATTGGAGCCGCCATCTTGCCGTTCTGTTGACAAGAAGCAGCCACCTCATTGGTGTAGAACGATCACGTGTCGAACCGTGCCACCACTCGCGGCCAAAATCTTATTACACTCTGAAGAAAGTAGTTCTGCATAAATCATAGACGCATCGACAATCGACTGGAATTTCAGCGACGGACTGTTTTTTCGGTTGCTTAGCACGACTCGATCTTTTTTATGAGTTAAAGATTGTGTAGATGCCAGACTGTGGAGCGGCATGAAACGATTACAGGGTTCACCTTACGGCCTATCTCTGGCATATTCGCATCGTTTCCCAGCCTTGCAGACTTCATTGCCGATGCACGTGCCACTAATTTCTCCTCTCTCCTCCAATCAGCTGCTGATCACCTTTCAGGGCTGAAGAATCAGTTTGGGCCCTGTTTCAAAGAGGACTACCATCGGGATCCATTTCTCTGCTCAGCAGACGAGCTGTCAATAGACATGCAAGAGCAGTTTATTGAGCTGAAGAGTGACAGTAGACTAAAGCATGTGTTTACCACCTCCCCTCTTTCGTCATTCCGGGTAGCATTGATGCCGGAATACCCTCAGCTTTGCGACATTAAAAATGATCCTCCTTTTCGCATCAACTTATTTGTGCGAGGCAGGCTTTTCAAGACTGACTGCGCTCAAAACTAAATATGGCAACCGCGCACAGATCGAGGATGACGAGGATTTCCGGTTTCATGCCCCATAATACAGGCAGAAACCACGGAAGATTTAAAAGAACGAATATGGACCACGAGAAAAAGGCTACGAGGAGCCGCAGTGGCGATGTAAATGAACAGTCGATGAAGAAGAAGACGTCTCTTCTTTGTGAGTAACGTGTTTTGTCTTTGTCTTTGACAAAACACGTTACTCAGCCTAGTGTTCTGGCGGTGAATTGCGTTGCAACACGGGCAACACGTTAGAGAAGCATAAACCAAAACGAGTCCGTCGATGCAGCTGCGTGGCCAGCCGCAGTTGCAGTCGTAGTACTATAATTCGTCCTTAACAATAACAATAGCCTAACCACATGTCAGGCCTATCAATAACAATTTGCTATCCATCTATCTATCTATCTATCTATCTATCTATCTATCTATCTATATATGGTGGTGTAGTAGAGGGCGGCGGTGGTAGGCGGCAGGGGGCTGGGGGGGCCCCCAACTACCCCTAACTAGTTTCGGGAGGGGCCCAGCTTGCAGAAGTTTGAGAACCCCTGCTGTAGAGTGACACACTGAGTTCCATGTAGGAGCACAAGTGACAAGGAAATGGTAATAAATCATTTCATTAATAAAAAATTGAGAAGGACACATGAATTAATGCATTTATTTACAAATGAATTCAAGAGTCAATAAATGAATAATGTTACAAAGTTCATCCTTTTTAGATTCCATATTTTAATGGGCAATGACAAAGAATTATAAAAATAACCATGACACTTGTTCACAGTGATGTCTGATCTGTGGATCATACATGTACACATACAGTTAACCCATACATACTGTATGTTTGTTTTCTCTCATCAGTAGACTATTTTTTATGGTTACGTTATTCATTTAAAAAGAAATAAAATACCATACGAACTGATTTGGTGCAATAGAATAATTATTAATCCCTGTTTTGTTGATGGAGACCAATAGAGGCTTTGCAGGGATCCATGTTTGCGCCTTCAGTCAATCTACATGTTCCTTGTAAACATATTGTTAAAAAATAGTACTTTTTTACCAGTATTTGATGCCCTGTTAAAGAGTCTTGAGGCTACACTTTAACTTCCTGATACCCACACACTGATCAAACATGAGACATTAGAGAGCACACGGTTTTATTTAGTGCAACAGCAACTTTTAAACATATTTCAAGTCAACTTGGGAACATCGCTTAAAGGTTTATTGAAATAAAGCTTCGACATTTGTACACAGGAAGTGGCTTCGTGAAGCAGCACAAAGATGGTTTAGGAGGACGTCGTCTCTGTCCGGCCGTCCGTCCTCCAGGGACCTTCAACGCCATATTGATGAGGGACAGATTCTGGATTCCATATTCAGAGAGCAGCGTGAAGTCTCTGTCCAACATCTTGTTCGTGGGGATCCACCACAGAGCCTACTCTCCTGCACACACACACACACAAACTTTCATACTAGTCGAGAAATAAGGAATCGAAAAAGACAATGATGAAATGCGATGCAGACATGGAAGGAGGATAAACATGGTGATTCCCTTGCTTCTGATGTCTGATCAGTGTTCAGTCAAGGAATCAAGCAACTTGTATTAATCACAGCTGATACTGAACAGACTCATGACCCGGGAATTCACTGTTAAACTAGAAACTCTGTGATTGGATCCCGGACGTTCAAATAATCCCCGGGAAGATGTGAAGAACATTCTTGTTATTTCCAGAACAAGATAATGGAGATGAGGTGGTTCATCCACACTTGGTTTTATATTTAATTTGGTTGGTCCGGATATTTTAGTCATTGTCTAATGCCTGGACATATGCTGCGTATAAGCAGTCAATACACATCCCAAGACACGTGTTAAACAACAGACAGACATTTTGTGGAATGAGTACGCCGACTTCATTGTCTTTTAAATGATCTAACCTATAGCAGTTCCAGTGGAGGGTGCCCTGATCAAGCATTGTTTTTTCTTTCATGTGTATATATGTGGTTAAACCTACAAAAATCGAAAAACTTCAACAGATCAGGATGAAAACAATCTTTTACTGTCCAACTGAAGCAGTAACATCTATTTCTTTTTTTTAAACTTTGTTTTTATTGAAGAGAAACACAAACATTCCTTGACAACATCACAGATCATAGATGACAGACTGATTGGTGAAAAATAATAAATAAATAAAAGGACAGTTAAGACATTCCATCGTACCACAGGATTCCCCTCAATTAGAGAGGTATCCTGCAATAGGTAGCCATCTCCTCACAAAAACATCAGACTTTAATTGCAATTGAGCCGTTAGAGCCTCCATTGCATACACCTCCCTCAGCTTCTGTTTCCACTGTGCCACTGTAGGTGGCTGTGGATTCAACCATTTTATTGTCACCATTTTCCTAGCAGTCATCAAGAGTATATGCAACAAGTGCTCTTGGTCTCTTGTGTACATGCCTTCAGGAGCCAGATCGAAAAGAAACTGACTTGGGGTGAATAGTATATTAATTCCCAGAACTTTATTTATCTCGCTCTTTATCCCCTTCCAAAAAGGAAGCAACATTGGGCAATCCCAAAATATGTGTGAGTGGTCGCCAACCATTCCACATCGTCTCCAGCAGTATATTGCTGCTGGATTATCTGCAAATTTAGAGACCACGGAGGGCGTCTTAAAGAACCTAGTCTTCATCTTCCAATCAAACTCCTTCCACATGTTACTATTAATACCTTTATGACATCCAATGCACATTGTTTCCCACTCCCCGTCCTCAATTATAGTATTTAACTCCAGCTCCCATTTGTTTTTGATATAAAAAGTGTTGTCTGATGTATCCAGTAACAGATTTCTGTATATATGGGAAACATGCTTTTTACTGGGTAATTGATGTTTAGTTATATTAATAAAGTAAATTTCCATGTTCGTTGGAGCTTTTTTGATTATATTCCAATCTGTATGGTTTGTAATGTAATTTCTTATCTGAAAATACCGGAACATATCACTTTGGGGTAAAAGGAATTTGTCTTGTAGATAGGAGAATGGCTGTATACCGGTGTCACAAAGCAACTGGTCAATAACCCTCAGGTTTCTGCCTGCCCACCTCTTAAAAGTGATATCTGTTGTTGAGGGGGGGAAATCTGGGTTTCCATTAATCTGCATAGCCCTTGAGAGGGCAACTGATCCTCTAATTTTCTTCTGGACTGCCGACCATACTTTCAAGGTGTGTTTTACCCATACATTTTTTATTTCAAATTTCATCTGGGATTGCTTGTTTAGAAACACTAATGTGGATACAGGTATTGCTGGCACTGAGCTCTGCTCTATGTTCACCCATCCTGATTCTAAGTCATTGTTAATCCAAGCTACCACTGCTGTTAGTTGTGCCGCCCAGAAATAGTATTTTAAATTAGGGAGGCTGAGTCCACCCCTGTCCTTCCCAAGAGTGAGCGTTTTAAGTCTCACTCTTGGTCTCTTGTTTTGCCATATGAATTTAGAAATGAGCTTGTCCAGCATATTGAAGGCTGATGTTGGGATCCCGATTGGGAGAGACTGAAACAAAAACAAAATTCTGGGAAGTAGATTCATTTTAACAGCTTCTACTCTACCCAGAAGGGATAATGGTAGCACATCCCATCTTGCCAATTCATTTCTAAATGTCCCAAATATATTTTTATAATTCGCCTGGTATAGCTGTGTTACCTGGGGAGTGAGTATGATCCCTAAATATCTGAAACCCTGTTTAGATCTGCGGAAGTTTACTATATCATCAAGCTGACTAGGCCATGTCCCAGACACCATCATTGCTTCTGATTTACTAGGATTAACTTTATAACCTGATACTAAACCATATTCATTAAGATTTTGTAGAAGAGCCGGGACTGACTGAACGGGATTTTCAATAAACACTAATATGTCGTCCGCATATAGGGCTATTTTATGTTGTTCTCCACTCTCATCTCTTATTCCTTGTATAAGGGGGTTACTTCTAATCAATTCCGCAAGGGGCTCAATACTAAGAGCGAACAGGGCTGGCGAAAGCGCGTCCCCCTGCCTTGTCCCCCTTCCCAGGTCAAAGAAGTCGGAACATTGGCCATTAACTCTAACTCTTGACCTCGGACTCATATAAAACACTTTAATCCAACTCAAAAAGGTTTCATTAAAGCCCATATGAGCCATTGTTTGCTCCAAAAATGTCCAGTCCAGTCTATCAAATGCCTTCTCAGCATCTAAGCTAAGAAGCATTGATGGAGTCTTTCTACCAGAAGCAATAGATTGTAGATTTAGAGCTCGTCTGACATTATTAGTGCCCTGCCTCCCGGTTATGAACCCCGTTTGATCAGAGTTAACTAGTTTCCGGATGTGTCTCTGTATTCTATTTGCCAAGATAGAGGTCAGGATTTTTAAATCCTGACATAGCAGACTTATCGGCCGATAACCCATACACTGAGTGGGGTCTTTTCCATCTTTGTGTATAACTGTGATAATTGCCTCTGTCCAAGTTTTTGGGGGGTCCCTTTCATCCAATGCATAATTATATACTCGACATAGAATTGGGGCTAGTTCGTGTACAAAAACTTTATAATATTCCCCGGAGTATCCATCGACACCCGGGGATTTACTATTCTTTAATTTACTAATACTATCTGTTATTTCCTGCACTGTTATGGGAGAAGACAATATCTCAGTCTCCTCCTGTGATAATCTATTCAGTTGGATCGAGTCCAAGAGTTTTGTTATTTTCTCCTCCTTCCCTATCAATTCTTGACCTTCATATAATTTTTTATAGTATGCCGCAAACGCCTCTGCTACTTCTTTCAGTTGGGAGGTAATTCTATTTGTGTCGGGGTGTTTAATTTTAGGTACCACGCGGTTCGATTGAGCTTTCCGTAACTGGAAGGCCAATAACCTACTTGCTTTATTCCCCATTTCATAATATTTTCTTTTCACAAATCTAAGCATTCCCTCTGCTTTATATGTGAGTAAATCATCTAATTTTTGCCTCTCCTGTTTTAATAATTCTAATGTATTATTTTTCCTTGAAACTTTGTGTACTTTTTCTAACCTGATAATTTCAGTCTCCAATTCAAGTCTCCTGGCTTCCCTTTGTTTTTTTATTCTCGATGTAATTTTAATAATATGTCCCCTCACAACAGCTTTGGCACCATCCCATAAAATAGATGGGGTAACCTCTCCGTTATCATTTATATCAATATATTCTTTTATTTTATCACGTAATTCCTGTTGGATTAAGGGGTCATTCAATATTGAGACATTAAGTCTCCAGTATCTGAATTGTTTTTCTTGACCTAGATTTATTTTCATCTTAATGGGACCATGATCTGACAGAGTTATGGGTTCTATATTACACTCTGTTACTCTATGCACATCAGCCTTTGAAACCAGAAACATGTCTAATCTGGAGTAACTTCCATGAACTTGGGACCTATATGTATAGTCTCTATCTCTGGGATGATGATATCGCCATACATCAATCAGGCCCAATCCATCCATCATTCCCAGAACAGTAGCTGCTTTTCTAGTTCGAGGTCCCTTCCCAGCAGGTAGTCGGTCCATACTTAAATTTAGTACACAATTATAGTCCCCCCCAACCACTATGATTCCCTTCCCTTCATCTGCCAGTTTGGAGGCTATTTTCTTAAAAAAAAAGGGGCAATCCTCATTTGGTGCATACAGGTTCAAAAATGTAAATCTATTTTCCCCAATCGTACCTATCACCATAATATATCTGCCTTCCTTATCTTTCAATATTTTTTCGCAATTAAAAAAAACATTCCTTCTAAACAGGATAGCAACCCCTCTTTTCCTCCCTCCTCCATGAGATGCACTGTATATTTGTTCCACCCAGTCCCTCTTTAATTTCAGGTGTTCTTCCTCAGAGAGATGTGTCTCTTGTAACATTGCGGCTGAACATTGTAAAGCTTTGAGTTGGTTAAGTATTTTCTTTCTTTTAATTGGATTTCCCAGACCCTTTATGTTGTAACTAACTACAGTCAAACCATCCATATTACAATTCTTTTAATCCTTACTGTCATGATGCTCTGTAGTCAACTTATAAATGTCAAGTACACCATCACCTGCTGTAAAAGTCCTATCAGTTGTCAAGGAAGTAACACAAAAAAGAACAGAAACTATGTACAATTTCCAATAGAGAACAACAAAATCATACACAACAACACGGCTTCCAAGTCCTCAACTGGCCCATCTCCAGTGGTGGCCAGTCCCCGTATGGAACTGGGCAGAGGGTGGCGGAAACCCTCCGGGATAATGTCACATTGTGCGGCAGACCGACTCCGTCGGGTAAACTGCTGCGGCCCTACAGTGGCTGGGTGTGTGTCACCCATGATTCAATTGCAGCTGATGCCACAAACCAAACCGACCAACTAATATGCTATTGTTACATTCTGTACTCAGCTAAGTGAAAATAAATCTCAGGAAGAGAAATAAAAACTTGGAACAAAGTTCCAAGAAAGGAGTAGAAAAAAATAATATATGTATATAAAATATATATAGCCCAGCAACCCCACTGTAATTGGAGGTTAATAAGACCATTCAACTCTAGCCCATCTAACAATAAACTATTCACGGCTTCTCATAACTGTCTGAATAAAATGGAAAAACCTTACTTTTTGCACAATATTCCCAGTTACTTCAAGTGAAGAAAAACCCTGCAGTCTTCTTCTGTGATCATGTTGACATTGCGCCCTCCTCGGTTGGCGACCCGTGTCTCCCACCTGTGTCTGGCCAGCTGTCGCTCCACTTTATCCCGCTCGTCAACTCGGACCTGGATGTTGAAATCTTTAAGCACCGACGCTGCGTCCATCACCG
Organism: Pleuronectes platessa; assembly: GCF_947347685.1. Taxonomy (NCBI): domain Eukaryota; kingdom Metazoa; phylum Chordata; class Actinopteri; order Pleuronectiformes; family Pleuronectidae; genus Pleuronectes; species Pleuronectes platessa. The sequence continues at coordinate 16,520,202 of NC_070646.1, read as the reverse complement.
TCTGGAAAGTTTTTTCCTCGGATCCCACCACCATCCTCAGCCGGGCTGGGTATAGGCATTTCGCTTTAACGTTTTTCTCCTTCAGCTGTTTCACAATAAATCTGACCTTGGCGCGTTTCCTCTGCAGCTCCGGCGAGTAGTCATTATCAAAGTAAATCTGCTTCTCACCCATCTTCACTGTGCGTTGTCTCCAGGCGTGTTGCAGGATCTGTTCCTTCACTGTGTAGTCAGCGAATTGAATTACGATGGAGCGAGGCGGGTCGTTTTCTTTCGGTTTTGACATAAGTGCTCTATGCGCCCGGTCAATCCTGATGTCGGCTTCGGTTAGTGGCAGACCAGTCAGCACCGTCGGCAGTAGTTTTTTAATGAAGGCGGTCATGTCTCTCCCCTCGCTTCCTTCAGGTACCTGATACAGCCTTAGATTTTGCCTTCTGTGTCTGTTCTCAAGATCCTCACACCGTTCAAATAATTCCGCTTCACGTTGCAGCAGGAAGCCGATGGCTTTTCCGTGGGTTGCGGTGGTCTCCTCCGTAGTTGTTATACGCTCCTCTGCGTCAACGATCCTCTTTTCCAACTTTGTTAGTTGTGCACTTAAACCCTCAACTGATGTTTCAATCCTTGTGAATGACTCCTTGGCTTGGCCTTTAAATTCCTTTACATCCATACTCATCTGCAGAATGTCCCCCCGTATTTCTTGGTTCGACTGGACGATAGCTTGAAACATCTCCAGGTTACACATGGCAGCGTCAGTAGTTTTGCTAGCGCCAGCTCCGTCGGGACCAACAGACTTGTTAGCATCCGCTGGTTCCGACGATTTTTCCTCTCCTTTGTGTCTAAACTGATATCTGGTGAGTTTGTCGTTAGCGCTCTTCTTTGTGGTGTCGTTAGACATGTTTTTGCTGAGTTTTGTTCAAATATCGGTTTGGTAAGTTGGTTAATCAGCAGAGCTCGAACTTTTGCGTCCTACCTAAACATGGCGCCGCCGGAAGTCCAGTAACATCTATTTCTTTCACTTATTTCATATCTTTTGCAGATTTTTATCCTAAATTTGAGTTTTTATTGCAAACGTGTTCTTGTTGCTCTCTTATTTCATGTCTTTGATTTGATTGTAATGTCTATTTTCAGCTGCATTTTTTATGAAGGAAAGTTGCTGTATAAATACGATTGATTATTGAAATGAAGTATAACTCTGAGCAGACATTTTCTGAGAGGAGGTCTCACAATGGTGAGATCATGAGTCTCCATTGTTGCCCTCAGACTGAAGTGTGATGGGGGAGCAACAGTCGGAGGTCAGCGCTGATCCAGGGTCAGATCCAGGTCCTCCTCCTTCACTGTCAACGGCCGGGTCTGAGCTGCGTTGCCATGGAGACCGAGACACAATCAGTTCAGGCACTCACCGGGGACCGAGGAGCCAACATGGAGGAGCCACCTGTCGAGGACCGGCGGCTGCTCTTCATCGCCGACTTCGTGCTGAAGTCCCTCAAAGTCAAACAGGACAAGTGGCAGAAATGTGTCTCCGGCGAGGAGAACCGCCAGGTGCTGCGGGACTTCCTGGAGAGCGCCGAGCAGCGGAGCCTCGTGGTGGGTTTGACCGGCGGCGGGACGCTCCAGGCCGCCGCCGGCTTCTCCGCCGCGCCGCCCAGAACCAAGGCGGTGTACTTCGTGAAGCGGGGAAACAGCGCGCTCACCGCGGAGACCATGAGGGACAATTTGACCTGCGGAGACATGTCCCCCGACCCGCTGGAGCACTTCTCCGCCGTAGTTGAGGTGAGCAGTGTGTCTGACTTCATGAAGTGACTCTGAAGTTTGTACATCACTCCAAGTCAGTCATCCAAGTACATTTGATCCAGTACCGTGTATAAGTACTACAGTCATCACAGATATAAGTATATATTTGAAAGACTCCCCCCTCCTCTAACTATCCAGATATGAAGCCAAAACCCACCATATTTCCCATTTGCACCGTCTTTTTATACTAATTCCACAAACGTCTGTCAGTATGTGGAACGCATATCTCGCAAACTGTTTATCTAATTTGCTGGCAACCTAATGGCGTAGGGAAGCGCAGTGTGGAGTTTGGTACAATTTGGACATGTGGTACATTCAATATTAATACAAAATTGAAACTGCAAATATGTTTCTATACTTAAAAACTCTTATTTCCTTACATGTCCACAGCTGCTGGTCCCGCTGCTCTCGAACAGGAGCAACCACACTGAATGGCCACAGGTCGTGTCTGAGGAAGTCGTGCGCAACGTCCACTCCCTCAAGAACGATGTGTTTGTGGTGTCAGGCCAAGTCCAAGGCAAGACTCTGTTGCCCCTCCCCATGGACTTCGAGAGAGTGGAGCAAGCCGCCCTGGAGATTGGCAAAAGGTAAACAAACAGCTGGGAAATAAAGGTTTGTGTCAATGCATCATTTCTCCTACTTGCACATTCTAATGGTTTATGAACCCACACAGGGGGGGAATGGTGGAAAGGTGCATCATCCACTCCTTGGAGTCAGCAGTGATCGAGTGGAGCCGTCAGATCGCTGCTGTACTGAAGATAGACTCCTCTGGGGATCTGCTGGAAGGCAAAAACCCCACACCTGAAACAGAGCTGCTCTTCTGGAAGAACAGGTCAGCACCTCAGTTATTACAGACACAAAGTATCCACTGGGCTGGCAGCTCCTCAGCTCCACTTGGTCCAGGGGTGAGATTGTGTGTAAATAAAACAATGTCCTTCTAGGACCTCAAAGTTGTTTGTTTTTTCCATATTTTTTGCTGATTTAGATTTTCAGAGTACACGTGCGCTGTCAAGGGACAAAAGCAATTTGGTTCTCTCTTCTTTTTATACAAACGTAGCAGGATTACAACTTGAAAAACTTCTAGACCCGATTTGCTCCTTCAAATAATCATGGGGGCGTTCCCGACTGGAGGTCACTCTGTGCAGATATCTGCGCAAATAAGTTTGGGGTTTCAAAACATATTTGTATCGTTAGCGATCCAGTTGGAACCTCATCTCGTAAGAATACAAATATACTATGACAAAAACCCACAATAGCGAGGGAGAGCGAACGGGAGAGTGCATTGACCGGGAAGTGTCACCAACCAGATGTTAGGTACTTGTACAGTTGTGACTAAAAACATTTCCCGCTCGCGCTTCAAAATATATATACGCCTTCTCAGCCATGACTGCCTCCATAATTGTAGACAAACAGAGCACAGGATGTTAGTCCTCCTCCATGTTTGTTTTTCTTTCACGTTTAATCAAGTAAATGTTCCACACTCCAGCTCAGAAGGTGGAGTTAATGCACGTAAAAGTTGTTTGCAAAACGCCTCTGGAATTGTCACTGTGAAATTTTTTCCTGTAAACTGCAAGTGTGTGGTCTGACTTTCTTGCCACGTCACCCAGATTGTGTGTTCTGAAGATTAAAAATCGGTTAAATCTGTCATTATGTTTCTCATCTCCCACATTTTTTAAATCGGTCATGAGTTAAAAATCCTCTTGTGTGCAGCAGCCCTCATCTGTTTTCTGATCTGGTGGCACCGACTCTTAATGCATTCAAACTTAACATGGTGATAAAATAACTAATTTTCAGAAACAGCAGAGACCATGAATTTATTTTTCTGTTGAATAAAAAGTTAATATATTTTAATTTTTGTTGCGGAATTTTATGATAGCTCTGACGAAAAAGCCGTGATTCCCTTTGTTGCGATGCCTTTGTATTTGCATGCCTGTTGGCTTACTTACGTGTTAGATGCTAGAGCTTTGAGACTCAAACAATAATGTTTACATTAGCAACCATGTTGCTGTTGCCTAGCAGCTGTGTTTTCATGTCCTAACCACTTAAATGCCAAACACTGTGTACACAACTTCTCACAATGTAGCTCACAAGCTCCATTTAAAGGTAGAAGTACACTCAACAAAAACACAATGCACACCAATTTACATAATAAACCACACTGCTAATGTTTCTCTTAATGATTATACTTTGATTAGGTTAGCATAGTCAGATCACCCCTACCCCCAAATCAATTTAAAGTGCATTCAATATTTTAATTCTGAAACACAAGCCCTCTATGCCTGTATAATTCAAGCACAGTAAATCAAAGTAAGTTAATGACCCTAAACTGTTACTTTTTGTCAGTAGAGTTTACACCCAACTTAATAAATCACAGGTCTAAAAACTTTTTTAAATAGATGCTGCAACAATCCAGTGTTTGTCTACAAATGTGACTTTCTTTTTCCCACTTGAAGATATGCAGATATGGAGGGTATCCATTCCCAGTTAACATCCTCTGAAGTGAATAAGATGGGGAAGCTGTTGGAGGCTGCGGAGAGCAGCTATTTCCCTGCTTTTACAAACATGCAACTGAATGTTTCTGCAGGTAATGAATCTGTACATCTTACCTGAGAGAAACATGTAATTAATCTTGGGTCTCTGAGGTGTGGCGTTTATCTGGTTGAGGCATGATTTGAGATGATTTATCTTCTTTTTAACACGTTGTGGTTTAACTGACTTTGATCACATTTTCACTTGCCAGCCTTGGAAGAAGCGAAGGACATCAGCATCTACTTGATGCCCCTCAAGGGCCTGTTTGAGGACATGGAGAGCATGGAGTTTCCTGAAATCAGACGTCAGATTGGGCCTTTGATGCACACAGTATGCCTGGTGTGGGCCAACTCCAGACACTACAACACACCACAACGCCTCATCCTTCTGTTGCAGGAGACCTGCAACCTCCTCATACAGCAGGTCAGCAGCAGTTATACTTTTCTTTGTTTTATTATTGTTGTAAAGATTTGAGCTGTAACATGGATATTTGGTAGTAATAGTAATTAGGGAGTAAAAGATTACCAGCATCGATTTATCAGCCAATGAATATGAAGCTTGATATTATTGTAATTCAAACATAGCCTTTATTATAAATATAAGGCAACTTAAATACAACAAAATATATAAAACTTAAATTACAAAAACATAAAATACATTAAAAAAAATTTGATATTTGTTTTCTTTTTACATCAAATGTAAAATAATAATCATTTTTACATTATTTATTCTGTACAATGATAAAAGATAAACGCCAGCAGTGATATGTCTGTGAAAGGCCAACCAATATAATATTCGGGCTCAAATAACTATCGTTGTTGCTAATTAGTCATCAACGTTGTGTTTCTGACCTGTAATTGTAAGAGGTCACCTTTCAGCACAAAGTAAGTGAGTGCTAGTTTTTTGGGGGATGGTTGATATAGTGTCACTTTCTGTGGGTTAGAAAAGCTTTTTTCTGTCCAGCTCAGTTCCTCTGTGTTCAGTTTAGTGGACAGAAAAGTAATTTGCTGCTAAAAATGCACAGTGCATCAGAAACGTTTTCCCAGGAAAGTCTAACAAGCCAGCAGTGTTGGATTAACCCTCTAGCGTGGTATTTGACAAAAGTTTTCACCAGCCCCTCCAAAGTTCCTCTCTCTCTCTTTTTGAACTGTGTATCCTGGGACAGTGATGTGACACAGCGGTTTACATAGTGCAGTCTCAATTTACTTCAGTCCTTCCTGGAAAACATATCCTACCCATGATGTCCGTGTGTCAGCTGGTGTGACATAGGCTATCAAAGTTATCTACCTACTTAAACCCTTGTGATGAATTCCATATGAATACAAATTGAATAAACATGCTTCCAGCACTCTGAAGGAGGCAATGGGGGCGGGACATAAACCAAGTAGGATTAACACAACGTTTTCGAACTTCACTCTGCACCATAGACTGCACCAACCACGTACAGCACGCAAACAATAAAAAGGTGAAAGTATATTGTTGGTGTGTTTGAGGAGTAGAAGTAAGAAGTAAACTCTGGAGCATTACCACAGGCCAAGCCAACATCCAAGTCCACACAGATATGTTTAGAACGTGAACTGCACTAGTTTAAAAATAATATCAATCCGGCTTTAGGAAACAACACAGCACAACTACAGCCTCACTCAAACTCACTAATGATATAATAGACTGGCTGGATCAAAAGAAAGTGTGCACAGCTCTCTTTGTTGACCTTTCTAAGGCCTTTGACACAGTGGATCATTCCATTCTGAAGCAACGCCTGCTTGATATAGGTTTATCTGAGCAGGCTGTTGGCTGGTCTAATAATTATCTGTCTAATAGAAAACAATGTGTTTGTTTTGAAGGCAGCTCATCCACACTGCTAAATGTCTCTACTGGTGTGCCACAGGGCTCAGTTCTTGGCCCGATTCTGTTTGTTATTTATGTAAATACATTGGGCAGTAACGTCCAAAATGCCAAATTTCATTTTTATGCTGATGACACAGTTATATACTGTTGTGGCACCACTCTTGCCGAAGCCCTTGGCAACTTACAAATTGCTTTTAACCTTGTGGAAAATCAGCTCATTGAACTAAGACTTGTCTTGAATGCCGCCAAAACCAAACTGTTGATATTTTCCAATGGCAGAAAAGTGCCTGTGTCTCCACCCAGCATTTTGTCATTGCAAGGGTATGAAATTGAACTTGTGAACTGTTACAAGTATCTCGGCATTTTAATTGATGATCGACTTTCTTTTAAACCACATGTAGCAAATCTGGTAAAAATATTAAGAGTGAAACTGGGATTCTTCTTCCGTGACAAATCTTGTTTTTCTTTTTTTACCAGAAAAAAGTTGATTGCTACCACTTTCCTCCCTGTACTTGATTACAGTGATCTCTTGTATATGAATGCCCCAGATAACTGTCTGCGCTCTCTAGACACTGTATATCATGGTGCCTTAAGGTTTGTCACTGGTTGTAAAGCCCTCACTCGCCGCTGCATCTTATATGCTCGAGTTGAGTGGCCATCTCTGGCAGCACGCCACCTTATACATTGGCATATTTTTATTTATAAAGCTATCTTGGGTCTGCTCCCCCACTACTTATGTAAGTACATCTTTAAATCCCAGAGCAATTACAGCTTACGTTCAAATGAGCTTTATTTATTAGTTATGCCCAAAGTAAACACTGAATTTGGTAAGCACTGTTTTAAGTTCGCTGCACCTGCTGCTTGGAATGCACTGCAAAAAACTCTTAAGTTAAAGGAGCTCATAAACCTTGAAACTTTGAAGACTCGTGTGAGAGAAATTGGAGCGGCTTCATACCGCACTTGTTCTTGTTTTGGTGGGAATCCGAGCTTTAGTCCTGTTGCCTTATCTTAAGGGAACAGGGAACTTATCTTATTTGATCTGTGTTATGTGATTTTTGTGTGTCTGTGACTGTTGACATTTTTTGTATGCTGCTGTCTTGGCCAGGCTTCCCTTGGAAAAGAGGTCATTGTATCTCAACGGGACCGACCTGGTTAAATAAAGGCAAATAAATAAATAATAATAAAAATTAACTATAAAATAAAGGGTTATTTTCCTTTCTTGCCAGGAGTTGGATAAGAATATCGATACCACTTTCAATATATTTCTTACGTTTTGAGCTTGTACCAGGAGGATGAATGGCTTAGCTTTAGCATAAATGATGAAAGAAATCAAGTATGTTTAAGGGCCTGATGTGCGACTGCAGCCAAATATATAGGATGTCGCTTATTGTCACCTATAGGGAGTTGCATTATGCTGTGTTTATGCTTTATCACATTTGTATTGTAAGCCAAACAAAGATTAACTTAGATGCTGTTTTAGTTACCTCCATCTTCTGGAATAGGTGTCAGGGCTTTAACATGGTTAGGTGGTAAGGTTAGGTGGCGAGTTAGTTTCCATTTAAGGAGTGCAAGGTATCTAACAATGTGATTTTGTTAGGAAACAGTGGAATGGAAAAGTCCGCGCCAGATATGTTTCTGAATGATTTCAAATTGACTCGCCAAAATCTAGATGGGCACAAGTCCAAAACAATCCACAACAAATCCATCCATCACTTGTGCCTGAAAATAGTTTTGCTAAGCTAGCGTTTGAGCAATGAATATGATATAAGTGCTACCATTGTATAAGTCTGTATTTGGCACATAATGAGGAGGTAACTAGTCTCAGCAAAGTCTCCCACGTCCTGCCTGACAATTCCAACCCAAGATCCTGCTCCCAGGCGTCTTCAAGACTGCTTTGGTCTGAATAGAATCTATTCCATTGCAAATAATTGAGATGAGGCTCTTTGAGTTGGAATCCAAACTTACTGTAGCTGCTACTCCTCTCCAACACCAGGCCCAGATGTTTCTAGTTCCAGATGAGATTCTGAAAGGAGAGGTTTCTGAGAGTCTCCTGAAGGTGCAGACGTGCCTGGAGATCCTGCAGCTCTTCAGGACCACTTACGAGGACCGCAGGGTCAATCTGGCCGAGTACCAGAGGGCCGGGAACTTGGTTAAGCCTTGGGACTTTTCACCGGTTTTGGTCTTCTCAAGATTTGACTGCTTTATCAAGAGAATCCTCGCCATTAAGGTGAGTATTTAATCAAAGGTCAGCACTTTTGGCATGAGAATTAAGATGCAGTCACTTCAGTGATACTGTAGTTGAGCTCAATCGCCCTCAATTTCCTCTCACTGTCTCCCTATAGGACATCCTGTTAACAGCTTTAGACATGTTAAAGCTGGAGAAATTGGTGATTGGAGCTGTCAGAGGCAGTGCACTCAGCCAGCAGGTCGAGCAACTCAACCAAGAGTTTGCAGAAACTTACAAATTCATCACAGAGAAGCCCTATGACTGCTTGGACCTGAACAATACGGTACGGAGTGTGAGGATTACTGGGTGTACAGGGGTTTAGCTTATATCCCAGCAGGGGAAAATAGGCAGACGTTTTGCAGGGCAACTATTAAAGTGTGATTTTTACCCCTGAATACTTCTCAGTTTATCCTTCTTTTATTCAAGTAGGCAAACACCAGTACAACCTGGTCAGTCATGTGTTTGTGAAGCAAATTGGCTTTCTATATAAATAGTATTTATTTTCCAATACTCTTTAGTTGCTTCACCAAGATGTTTCTGAGCAATGGCAAGAAAAGTAATTTATTTTTCGTGTAAGACCCAGTCAGTGTTCCACTCTGGATGGCTTTGAGTCAGTGAGATGTGAAAAGGAATATGCCGGCCTGTCGCAGTCTAAGCTGGGTGCTTTTTTGGCAGCCGCTGTATCTGTGCTTTTTGTTCCCTGCAGGAGTTTGAAGAAGATGTGAAGAAGTTCGATCTGAGGGTGGATGACATAGAGCGACGACTAGGAACCATCTTCTGTCTGGCTTTCGATGATGCCTCCGGACTGGAGCCCACCTTCAAGGTCTAGGAACTGAATCTGTCTCTTTCTCACAAATGCACAAGCACAGTCACAAACGAGTGCTAAAGCCCTTTTGCTAATCTGTTGTCTGCAGGTGGTGGATATGTTTGGTAGCTTGCTGGAACGCCCCCTAGTGGCAGCCGATGCTGTGAGCCGATACCCTCTCCTTGTCACTGTGTTTGAGAAGGAGCTGAACTGCTGTAAACTCATCTATGACAAACACATCCAGCTTGCAGAGGAGCTTGGTGAGAACAATTTCCTGTATTTTTACGATTTTCATTTCAAATACTTTACAGAGACAAGAGTGAGCAAAGTTTCAACAAAATGATGGCCCTCAAACTGGAGAGTGATCGGGAGGTTAAACCATGTAGCTCGGGTTAGGCAAATTGTGTGGTTCTTATCTCAGTCACCATTAACCTTTGTAGTAAACACACTTGACTTCCTCAGGTTCGCCCGTCGTGAGTAAGAATATGCCTCCAGTAGCTGGCGGGCTGAGATGGGCCCAGAGTCTACAGAAGCGCATCCAGACCCAGTTCTCCAAATTCAGACAACTCTCCTGCCCGTGAGTTTTCCTCCCATTGCCAACTACACAGATTCAAAATGGAATTCGTTTGTGGTTCATCATTTCCAAATGTGAATCTGTTGCACTAGCTGCTCCTCTTCATAACCTTTTTGTAAAGGTGTTTTAAAGGCCTCATCAAAAAGATGATGTGGAAAACTGGCCCCTGAAGGTATTGGCTACAATTGTTGCATGGGTTGTCAGATTTCATCTTCTCTGCAGGTGTCTGGAGTCTGAGGAAGGAGCCAAGGTCATCGACAAGTATGAGGAGATGATGCAACTGTTGGACAAGTAAGTGTGGATGTTATTTTCCTGTAATACAACACTTGTCATCAGGCATGGATGTAAGTATCACTGAACACAAGATCAGAAAGGGAGGTTAAACAGAATAGACAGTGACAGAATGAGTTGCATATTTCAGGACTGCAATAATCACATTACTCAGATATTAGCTCCCTCTGTGGCTGGCACTTCACAGAGACTCAGTTTTGAACCTGCATGTTTGTGATTTTGATAGTTGAGCGTGTAACATTTATGAAAGCAGCCCCTTTGGAATAGCATGTAGACACGCAGCTTCGAGCATGATTTATGTTCTCATTACTGTGGCGCTGCTCCACAGATTATTTCACAGGACTCCCATAATCCCATATGTTCCTTCACTACTCACTGATGCCAAGTGAGGAATTGCCTTTTAGACCATATCCAACATCAAAAACTGAAAGATAAAGCATCCCATAGGTCAGAAAATTCTGTTTGTATGGAATCAAACAGAATTATGTTGGAGGCAAAAAGAGAGAGAGAGAGGGCATGTTTATTTTTCCACTTGTGTAGAAATGTCTTCACAGCATGACGTTATAAAGCACTCTACACATGGCAGCTGATTAAAGCTACATAGTCAGTAACATGAATCAATGAGACATTAACTTGATGAAGAATGAGAGGAGGAAAGAGAAGCTCCATTTGTCCATGTGTTGCCTGACATTCTAGGCCTATAGCAGTAGAACTAGAAGCTGGTTCAAGGCTGACCTGAACCAGGCCTAAATATATAAGAATATTATATTATGCATAAGTTCTTAACATCAATACCAATACTTACTAGGAGCCAGTGTAAAGAGGCTAAAACAAGAGTGATGTAGTTTCGCCATGGGTGAAAAGCTGACAGCTGAATTCTCTAAACGTACAACCTCCATTAAATATAGATTCTGTCTGTTGAGGGGAATCAAAGCGTAATGAAATTAAATCTCGCAAAAAGATCTGTGTATATCAAAATATTTTTGGGATAGCGCAAAACATGAATGACTTATGAGGGAGGACACCTTATGGAATAAAAAAAAATCATTATTTACATAAAGAAATCAATGCTGTAACTTAAGGGACTAATCAGTTATGTGTGGAATGCCCAGATAAGTAAGAGACAGAATGGACTGAGCATTCAAAGCTTCTGAAGAATCTCCATAGAATCCTATCTGCTGCATGATCTCCAGTCTGCTTGGCTGCTTCCTGTTGGAATAAGAAAAGAGCAAGAGAGAGAGAAAACACAACAATCAGATCAGGCAGATTATGGGTGTAAATGAGCCGGTATAGAAAAATATGCTGTTTCCAAAATGGGGCCCTGTCTATTACACTATAGTGAAAATGTTATGCATATGCAAAAATTATTATTATTATCTTAATTTAAAATATCAGCAGTCAGTATATTGTGTTAGAGCTAAGATGAGGATGAATGTTAAGTTAGAGCTATTTCAGACCAAGCTCAGAAAAGAGATAAGTGAGTCCTTACAAGTATGGTAATGTAAATGTGTGTGCGTGTGTGAAAAGGTCTTTTGTGAATGATGCACATTATTACACACACACAGCCAGACAGATACCCACTCTTACTGCTCAACACACTTAATATGACTCCTTTACTCGATGACCCCCCCCCCCCCACAGTATTCGAATGATGAACAACAGCAGTTCTTTGCCCTCAATTTACTCCCATCAGAAATTAGAGCTCTTGTTATGTTGTAATAATCATTGCCTCAGTCGAGAGTGAGTGCCACCATTATTATACATTTTCCAGTCAGGAACAGAATGGGCATCCTCACTCATTACCCCCACAGACAAAATGCAGTGTGATTTATGGCCATGACCGAGGCATTTGATTGCCTCTGCGTCTGCGGTGCCACCATCAGGAAATGAAGCTCACAGCAGAAATCCAATAAGGAGCACACAGTGCACACTTAAGTTCTCGTCATAATCTCGACTATTTACAGATTGATACAGCTGTACAGAGCCCTGAAATGCTGTCTGTTCCCGGCCTCTTGCAGATGAATCAACGTTTATCCTCCTCTTACCCCTGCACACCTCCATGTAACCTTCCTGAACTGCTGCCTTTCCCTCTGCCCTTGAACAAGCAAATAACGCGTCTGATTCTGTTTACAACCTCAGATGATTTGGGGGAAATGTCTCAATCACAAGCCTCTTATTTGCTTTGGTTGATTTCTATGTTGTTTTCCTACCTGTGCCCTTATGAAAGACAGATTCCTTTAATGGGAACTAGTGCAGGTTTTGTTGTAAACCTGCCTGTTTGGAATGGGCTGTTTGTTTGGCCTGTCATGTTGGCTGCAGCTTTCTATCTGAAACTATAAAAGTGACCTGCGTTATTGAGACTCGAAAAGTAATGCTGCATTCAATTACACCTCGGAGCTCGGCTTTGGAATGATGTCCCTCCTGAATAATCAGAGATGATAACGTTCCAGTTGCACATTTGGTCGGAAGTCGAAGAAAGAGAAAGCCTGTCTCGCGGCTGCCCTCTCGGAGTTTGTTTATGTTAGCCATTGTTATCAAAACCAATTCATAATAAGGCATTACATGGCATTTTTGCTCACACTGCCGCTGCACAAAGAGCTGTTCACCTGTTCATTTTAAACCTCACTAAAGCTCATCTCTCCACACAGAGCCCTGAGAGTCACTGTCAGAAGGACAGAGATTCCTGCACTTATCAGAAAGCTTAAAAACAATGGGTATATTTCTGTGTGATAATAACTTCTGTTTGACTGAGATAAAGTGTTGTTTTCTGTGTTTTCCATTCCAGATACTCCACCAGTCTGTATGAGACATGGACAGAGACCGTGAGCGAGAGCTCCCAGTTCAACCTGAACCTGCCGTTAATCAGCAGAGACCCGGCCACTAAGCTGATCTCAGTCAACTTCAGCCCGCAGGTTTTTACATTAATTCACTTTGCTCTAAAAACTGATCTGAGGGAGGCTTCAAGAGGTGCCACTGTTTTTAAACCTTTTACCCTGAGAAACTGTGCACACGCTCTGAGTGATATATTATTTTGGTTTTGTCGTATATATCAAACTAATCTCTTTCATTAAACATCTTCCACTAAGAGTCAGACACTTGCCCACAGCTGCATAACTCCTTAAATAAAGTTGTGTTTCCCCTGCACATTTATCACATTAAGAAGTATTTCAATTTTTCATTTAAAGATGTTGGGTGATGTTGGGCCATGCTACCCTAAAGAGTTTCTAACTGACCTCTCATTAATCTGAGCTCTAGTGGATCCTTTTCTCCCACCATCACCAAAACCGTTGTATTGGATCCTCATGTTTTTACTGTGACACAGGGCTTAAAAGTAAAGGTTTTAAGCAGTGGCTGCCTTCACCGATCAACATCTAATTTGACCATCAAGTTGTGAATGTGTTGATATGTTTCTCACTGCCTCCGTCTTCCTCTTCCTCAGCTGTCATCTCTGCTGCGGGAGGTGAAATACTTGGAGGCCAGTCAGACTGTGGCCATCCCTGAAACTGCAATGCAGATCTACACCACCAGGGGGCAGCTGCAGCAGTATGTTGCCAACCTGGAGCTCACCATTGGCGCATACAACAAGGTTGGTGTCGATCAGGCTGTAGGCCGTCAAGGAAATGTACACACGGATGAAAACAAAGTGTGATATCAGAGCATGAGGTGGATTCACAGTTGGCAGCAGGGGAAACATGTCAACCTCTAGATGGTAGTCTGAGGCTTTTTAAAACATGCTAGCATCAGTGCTGTAGAGACGGGAACATCCATTAGTTTGTTGAAATATATAAGTCCTGCTGTTGATGTCACATCCTCTCATGTCATCCTCATCAATATGCATGCACTATAGAGTAGTAGCTCCAGACATGAACATTAACACTGACTGGTGAGGAAAATAAGCTAAACTAAGCTAAGCGCTATAATGTGATGTTGCCTTTCAGACTCATGAAAGTTATCCTTTTCACATTTTTAAATTCAATAATTGTCAGAAAATGGGTCATAATTATTCATTCATTCTTGAAGAATGATTTCTGATTAAGAATTGTCTTCTGTGAAATCAGAATTCGCTTGAACCTTGACCGTCAGAATTTAAATAGTTAATGTTTTATTCGTGAACATTTGTTTAATTTGAAGAAATTCCCCTGCTAAAACAAAAAAACAGAGTTGAATATGATCCTCAAACTATGCAACTGAGGATGCACATTGTGTGTATGAATTCACTTACTGACTTTAGACATTAGAACATAACATATACTGCTACAAAATCCTGTTTTGTCGCAGTATTAGAAAATGGGCAGAGGGCAAAAATTGTTGATAGCAATAAAGTAGCATAAACAATATAAGCGCAATCACCATGTAATTAACTCAGCTCAGCCACATGTGTCACAGCTGCCACAATTTTGGAAAAACAGCATTTCATTGCTCCTGGTAGCAAAAGATTTAAGTCAGATTAAGTCTCAGCAACATATTTGGATCCAGAAACAGTGACTTTAATGAGGACAACACCCGTCTTGCTGCTCTGGGCTCTTGTTTGGCCTTTCACTGGTGGTTCTATTAAAATGATATTGCTGTGAACGCTTAATGGGAGCACGGAATCACATCACATCCCTCTTTTCCTTTTTGTTTTCTCCCACTGTTTGACTGCAGGTGATGCACTCTGTGCTCGAGGTGGAACATCCTCTGGTGCTGGGCCAACTCAGGGACATCGACGCTCAGCTGAAAAACGCTGAGGAGAGTCTGAACTGGAACAGCCAAGGTCTGGTTTTTTAATCATACTAGCAGATGCATAATTGAGAAATTACCCCTGTAATACAGGGTCTGTATTAACACAAGACTATAGTGCAACAGATATATTGTTTAGAGTCTAATGCAATGACCTTGGCCATCTACCTGCATTCTTTCTCTGTGATAAAGCAGCGATTGCAATGTGCTTTTTCTGCAAATTCTTACACAGTGACGGTGGCAGCTACAAACAAAGGTTTTGTGTTTGTGTTTCAACACTTGTGCAGCTGTTAATTTGCTGAAAGAAAGAAGTTTTTGATTCTTCTGAGGAATAGTTAGGTCAACATTCTGGGTTATATGCTTTTTTTGCTTTCTTTCCCCGGGATAATCTATTCATATATTATTTTATATAATTAGGTGATTTTTTATCTTTTTCATTTTTACATCATGATAGAAATGGTAACTCAGTCCCAGTTATCTTTATGTCACAGAAGACATTTTCGTTTTTCATCACTGTGAGTGCATCGACACAGAGCAGGCACACAGATGTATCATCGAATTGTGTCATGGGCTATAGAGCACATTCCAGAGGTTCCCCAGCTGGAGATGATAGAACTCAGTTGTCAAATTTATTTTCCTTATGCAGGTTAAGTTGTCTTCTGAAGGAAAAAATGGGACACAAGAAGAACCCATTTTATAGGTGGTCCCAGTATTTCAGTCATACACTCTCATTCACTCTCATTCTCACTGCTCAGTCATATTTCCCTCTCTAGGTATTTGGCAGTATATCCAGGAAGTGCGAGACTCTGTCTGTGACCTGGAGAGCCAACTCCAGAGAACCAAAGACAATGTAGAGGAGATCTTAAGCTGCATGAGGTCCTGGGCCACCCCTATGTTCAACAGGAAGGAGGACAAGAAAGATGCACTGCTCAATCTGGAGGACAGGGCTGAGAGGGTGGAAAGGATTTACAGTCTGGTCCGGTCTTCAGGAGAAAAGATTCACTTCCTGCTTAAGGTAGATAAAAGATGTTATTCTGTGTTTGTGTGAAATACCAAATAGGCTTTGAGTTTTGCTCCAATTTCGTCATTCTATGATGTTAATATAAGTCTGGGTTATTGTCTCTTTGTCACTCTCCGTCACATCTTAGAGCAATCTGGAGCTGTTCAGAGCTGAGCCATCTTCTGAGGAGTGGAAGGCCTATGTTGAGTACATGGATGACATGGTCATAGATGGATTCTTCAACAGTATCAAAAACTCTCTCAAGTTCTTCCTGGATAACACAGGTAGGACATTCATGAGGAAAAAGTAAACAGAAAAATTGAATCACAAAATGAAAGACTTAATAATACACAAATTATGCAATGTGCTTGGATATAAAAGAGAGCCCATAGTATCTGTAGTACGGTAGTGATCTTACTATTTTTATTTCAAAGCCTCAAATCTTGTTGCCGACCATAAATGTAATATCAGAACATTCAACACTAATCAAAAACATGTCCTCGGGGCTTTTGATGTCGATTGGGTGTCTTCCTGTATTGACTGTGGACATGAAATACTTCTGGTTGCTGGCACAAGTTTTGTCAACGGGTTTAGATGAATTGGAACGTGGTTCACGATGTGGTGAATCGTTGCCAGCCTGTTACAGTATCCAGGTCATCTCCTCCTTGCTTCTACTTCATCATCTTCCCCTCCCTGTACTTCTTCTTGTTTGGGTTAGCTTTTTTGAAGGCAAACTGACCCTGAAATATCTAGCAGGAAGATGAGATTATCCATAGAATAAAGCTTCATCACTTCTCAGTGTTGACAGGTGACTCAAGAGGAGAGGGAGATGGGAGATACCATGTGACAAAGCAGGATGCCAGGATCAGGGCCGGCCCTAGCACATTTGGCGCTCTAGGCAAGCTTCACTTCTGGCTAAAAAAAACACCTATACAGGCGAATGTAGCCCCGCCCACCTAGTGCGCGAGTGTCTCCCCTCCCTGCCCAGCAGAGTTTCTAAGTTTTTACCAGTTTAAGTAGACAATCGAAACAACATCAACATGTCTCAATGACACCCGTGGTGATCAAGCGAAGCTTTAGGAGCTAACGTAGGTGACTCCCACCCACTACTAACCTGTAGAATACAGGATGAATGCAGCAGCAATAAAGACATGGAGCATTCACTTCCTCATCCAGACTGCATCTGGCAGGTTGGCGGACGTTACCCCCAAAGAGACAGGACGGGGTGCAACTGCTCCCGTGCCAAACGTTCCACCTGAGTGCTGCTGTCATTTACTGATTTCTCTAATGAAACTACTTAAAATACTGTCAAAGTAATTAAATACAATAGTTTGGGCCATACCACATATAGAAGGGGTCGCAAAAAACTCTGCCTAGCAAAAAATAAATAATATATTATTTGATTTTTTTTTGCTCGGCGCAGTTTTTGGCGCCCCCCTCTGAGTGGCGCCCTAGGCAACCGCCTATGTCGCCTGTAGGAAAGACCGGCCCTGGCCAGGATGCTTACTTACTTGAGAACAGCTTTCAGTGTTGTTTTAACAGTTTCCACTTTTTTCCTGTGGTTCCAGACCAGATACCTGGCGTGCCCCCTCTTTTTGAGACTCAGCTGAGCCTGAAGGTTCCTGACATGGTGTTCTCTCCCTCTCTGGAGTCTGGAGCTGGGGACGGTTTCTTTGAGTTGGTGGAGAGCCTCATCAATGATGTGTTCAGAATCTCCTCACTGGTGCCACGCCTCGCCCAGCACATTCCCTTCCCCCACTACCAGGTACTGTTGTTTGTGATTCAGCTCCAATATCTACAATACACAGTCATTTTCCTTAAGTTGTAATATCTTAAATGCATATCACTTCTACTGACTAAATGTTGGTGATTCGTTTTCTTCAGGCTGACATGGAGGACATAGCTGACCTGGCTGACATGCGTCAAGTCCTTATGGAACGTGTGCAGGGCGTCATGGTTACGTGCTGTGAGTACCGCAGCTCTCTGCACCACTACAGCTTCCTGTACGTGGATGATAGGAGGGAGTTAATGCGTCAGTTCCTCCAGTACGGACACTTTCTCACCAGCGATGAGATGGAGGTTAATGCTGATGATGAAGTCCCAGCGAGCCCACCAACCCTGGGTGACTTCAAGGAGGAGATAAACAAGTGAGTATTGGTGAAGCAGAGAGTGAGCACTTATTTGTGTTTGCTCTTGAATTTCTGGTTATTCCTATGTTCATCTGAACTTTAAGAGAAAAGATTGGAAAATAAGGTGAAATAAGCCTTGGGGCTATGTTAAGTCCTTATATACCCGAATGAAAACTGTTTGTCATCATCCTGTAGGTATGAGAAGATCTACGAAGAGGTGCACGGTCTGGAGGCAGTGCATGTGTTCAATGGGTGGATGAAGGTGGATGGCCGCATCATGAAGAGTGCCTTGCTCAACATCATCAAAAAGTGGAGCTTCATGTTCAAACAGCACCTAATTGACAATGTAACCAACAGGTGAGGCAATATTTCATACAGTTGGGGGTTTAACCTCAAGTAAGCATTTCTTGGTTGGGTGAAACCATTTGCTCATGACAGATGGATTACTTTTCATACAGTGTGCACATCAGGGCCAGATCAGAAGAAAATCCTCCTGTTTATATAACTTCGAATTTTAAGCTATTAAAGTGGATCAATGACTTCCAGTGTCTTTTAGCATTTTAGAGTTTAACATATTCTACTCTTTAAGATTCAAGCTCCAAAGTACTGGATCCTCCATGTTCTGTAAAGCAATTGGATAACTTTCTCTTCATGTCCATGGTCAATGCCTGTGTTTCTCAAGCTGTAATTTTTAATGAAGGATTTCCTTTCAAAATTAGTTTTCACTTTTTCTGAACTTAGATGACCCCTGATGACATCATGTGGGGTCACGACTGATTTCAGTTGGGCTGCTCATGACAAGTAAAGCTCTTGTAAAATTGATGAACGGCTTAAATGATCAGAGTCTTTCTTCTCCAGCCTGTCAGACCTGGAACAGTTTATCTGCTTGACTAAGGATGGCCTGGGCCAACAAGTGAATGAGGGTGACTACGATGGACTGGTGGACATCATGGGTCACCTGTTGGCTGTAAAGGAAAGACAAAAAAACACAGACGCCATGTTTGAGCCCCTGCAGGAAGCCATCACTCTGCTGAAGGTGTATGAGCAGGAGCTGCCTGATGTGGTCTACAAACAGTTAGAGGTAAGTGCTGGTGTTCACTCTTCCATCTGTTTCTTTTAGCGTAGACAGAACCATTCCTTTTACTTTTATTTTGCATCTTCCATTTGCCGGCTCCTGTTCCATCCTCTTCCTCCTGGCCATTCATCATCTGTCACTCCTGCACCCCTCATTTTTCTTTCTTCATCTTAATCTCGCTCTGTCTGCATCAAATCTATCTGTCCATCTGCAGGAGTTGCCAGAAAAGTGGAACAATGTGAGAAAGCAGACGGTGTTAGTTAAACAGCAGGTGGCGCCTCTGCAGGCCATAGAGGTCTCTAGCCTGCGTAGCAAATGTGCTTCATTTGATGTGGAGCAGCACACCTTCAGGGAGGACTTTCGCAAAAATGGGCCTTTCAGGTGAGGACAACTGAAACCCATGTTGCACCATAACTACAGAATCCAAAGATACAAAATGTATATTTAAAATTTTTCTCAAAAGTAAAATGATATCTTTAACTTTCTATTAATCAGATACTTTCTGGATATGTTTCTGGGAGGTTGCTATGTTTGGCGTCAAAGTTCAGTTTGGTTGAACTGGCCAGTAAATCTTATTAAAAATCAGCATCATTGCCTGTTAACTTCAAAAAAATACTTTGAGTCACTAAAACTTGAGGATAGAGGTCACATGCAGCCGTTCATAAGCAGCTTGATTTATACTGGGCTTGTGCAAATGTGTGTTTGTGTGTGTGTGTGTGTGTGTGTGTGTGTGTTTTGCCGGTTGCTTCTGTGCACTCATGCATCTGACCAGGTTTGACAGCAAGATCCCCTTCCAGATGTTGGACACCTTCCATCGGCAGATCCAGGAGCGGGAGGCTGTGATGGCGTCTCTGGTGAAGTCTGCCAACCTGTTTGAGGTCAACGTTTCAGAGTTCAAACAGCTCCGACAATGCAGGTAAAGCCAGACGCTGGCAGGCAAACATTCTGTGCCAAATTTGAAGGGAGTATGTCTTCTGCATTTCACAGGCAGTATTATTCAGTTGAGTTCACTCTGTCCACTTCATCCCCAAGGCGTGAAGTGGGCCTGCTGAAGGAGCTGTGGGACATGATAACCACCGTGGACTTTAGCATCGCTGCGTGGAGGACAACTCTGTGGAGAGAGGTCCAGGTGGAGGACATGGAGCTGGAGTGCAAACGCTTCTCTAAAGATATACGGGGCCTGGATAAAGAGGTGAGGGGGAGGGAATGGGCAAGACTAGGATGTATAACATAGTGTAGTATAGAGGTTGAAAAGTGTGCTAGGTTGAGAAAAAGAGGACAATTAATCTTAGATGAATAAGTAGAAAATTGTTTGTATTTGGAAAATCCAGCCTCTATTTGGGTTTCCTGGTAACATTCTGTAACTATCTGGAGGGTTTTATTTAGAAAATCCAGCCTTCTTTAGGGTTTCCTGGTAACATCAAGTAACTATCTAGGGGATTTTATTTAGAAAAATTAGCCTCCTTTTTGGTTTCCTGATATCACCCTGTAACTATCTGTTTTTTTTAAATTTGAAATCCAGCCTCCTTTTGGGTTTCCTGGTAACATTCCTGTAACTATCTGGGGGGTTTTATTTCGAAAATCCAGCCTCTATTCGGGTTTACTGGTAACATTCTGTAACTATCTGGAGGGTTTTATTTTGAAAATCCAGCCTCCTTTCGGGTTTCCTGGTAACATCCAGTCACTAGCTGGGGGATTTTATTGTGAAAACCTAGCCTCCTTTCTAGTTTCCTGGTAACATTCCTGTAACTATCTGGGGGGTTTTATCTCGAAAAGCCAACCTACTCTCGGGTTTCCTGGTAACATACTGTAACTATCTTGAAGGTTTTATTTTGAAAATCCAGCCTCCTTTCTGGTTGCCTCGTAACATTCTGTAAGTATCTGGAGGGTTTTATTTTGAAAATCCAGCCTCCTTTCGGGCTTCCTGGTAAAATCCTTTAACTATCTGGAGGGTACGGAAGAATAAGAATCAGCATAAGTATACAAAATAGTAATAGGCAATGCCTGGCAGTGCACCATTAGGCACACAGTATTCATTTGCAACTGCAATTGACCATTCAGTGAACCCTTATATGAACATTATTCCATCATTCTAGATGCTGTCAGAGTTTAAGCTGCCTCTCTGTCTTACTCTTTATTTTATTGGGGGGAAGTTTACACTCTTTACACCCCAATATCAGTATCAGGCCCCTAAACATGCCAGATTTTTTCATCAACTAAAACGTTGCAACGTTGGAGAAAGAGATCGAACCGAGAGGGATGAAACCCTAACCTCCTCCATGGAGGTAATACTGTCAGTCAGATGGAGACTTGCCTCTTCAACAAACTCATTGTGAAATAATTCCTAGAAGAATCAGGCACATTTAGGGAACTGATATTTATAAATGTGTGACATTTGGTGCAGCTTGAATGAAATTAAGGTTGCAGCACCTTGGCGGAGGTATGTTCTCTATGCAACTGTGTGCGTACCCTTGAGCAAGGCCTCTATGTGTAACTGAATAAATGTCAACTTAGTTAATTTTTAAGGGTAATGAATGAAATTGAAATTAAACCTGAAATTGTGTCTCCAAGCAAAAAACCTCTCAAAAGTCCTTGAATTAATTCCTGCCCTCTGCCCTTCTAGGTTAGAGCGTGGGACGCCTTCACAGGTCTCGACAGCAGGGTGAAAAACCTCCTTGTCTCCCTCCGGGCTGTGGCGGAGCTCCAGAACCCAGCCATACGACTCCGCCACTGGCATCAGCTGATGGCCGCCACTGGAGTCCGCTTCACCATGGATGAGGTTCGCAATCTATTCTTAAAGATACGCAAGACGAGCACTCTGTTGTTGTAATTCTGTTCATTGCTTTGGGTGAATGTGTTTATTGTTGAATTATTAATGCACAACCCAAACATTTTAATATTTGAAACTATAAAAAAGGAAAGTAACAGGGGACAGTTGGACCTGCTTCACTTTTAAGTCTTTACCACCAAACTCTGTTACAAGAGTGGTACCCACACATTTTTTAAATAACTTTTTAATTGTTAGGCACTCGCCATAAATATTTATCCACTGGTTGCAAGGATTTATAACATTGCTGGACTTGGTTTAAAAGTGAAGAGCAGCCATATTTTTCAAGGTTTTTAAAGGTCTTTACGACAGGCTTTTCCTCTGCTTTACACAGCACTTCTCAGGGCTGAATGATGATTAATTTTTTATCTCAACAATCAAACAGCATGTACATTTCATGTCTCTGAAATGACTATCAAAGGATAAGCGGGACAGATGATAGATGGATGAACGTTTCTGTGAAATGAGATATTAAAGGCTCTCTTATGCTAACGTTAGCTCAAGCAGCTACAGTGCAGAGCTCTAACCTATGCCACTGTACGAGTAATACTTGCAGCCTGTGAAATGTAACATGGGGCTATTCTAATATGTCCGTCCACAGTTTCTGAATGTACCAACAACT
Organism: Pleuronectes platessa; assembly: GCF_947347685.1. Classification (NCBI taxonomy): domain Eukaryota; kingdom Metazoa; phylum Chordata; class Actinopteri; order Pleuronectiformes; family Pleuronectidae; genus Pleuronectes; species Pleuronectes platessa. The sequence goes on along the minus strand of NC_070646.1, from coordinate 16,497,768 downwards.
TTTTCATAGTAATATAATAGATATACAGCCTCCATCATCCTGGCACATATTATATTGTTTCGCTTTGTTTGTTTCTTTTGAGTAAGTCCTGTTTCTGGTTAGTTATTTCACTCAGGTAGTCAGGGAGATGTTTCTGGGTCTGACAGCCCATAACTCTGGCGTGGCGTCCTCCTTATGTGTTGCAAAATGTTGAGATTGGTCCTGTAACACTGGCGCTACTGGGTGCTCTTCCTATGGTCCATAACTTCTTTACCATCCACGCAGTTATGCGTGCTTGTCCCTTATTAAACTGAAACCAGCAATCACAGCCTGTGCTCACCTGTCATATGTTACTAATATTATCCGGTTATGTAATGCAGCCATAATGCAGCCCAAGTACTGATGTCATTTTCTGTGAGCAGGATACCACTCTGGCCGACCTGCTGCAGCTCGACTTGCACTGCTTTGAAGAAGATGTGAGAGGAATCGTGGATAAAGCTGTTAAAGAGATGGGGATGGAGAAAGTTCTCGCAGAGCTCAACACCACATGGAATGGTATGGGAAAGGGACACCTTGTTTAACCAGAATGCAAAGTTTTTCCAGTCGACTGAGTTTATCGATCCCACGCAGGTATGCAGTTCCAGTACGAGCCCCACCAACGCACCCAGGTGCCTCTGCTGCGCACAGACGAGGAGCTCATTGAGACGCTGGAGGACAACCAGGTCCAGCTGCAGAACCTCATGACGTCCAAGTACATTGGGCACTTCCTGGAGGAGGTGTCGTCGTGGCAGACCAAACTGTCTATCGCCGACTCTGTCATCTCCATCTGGTTCGAGGTGCAGCGGACGTGGACCCATCTAGAGAGCATCTTCATTGGCTCTGAGGACATACGCAAACAGCTGCCTGAGGTTACAGACAAACCCCACCACAAACTGATTAGATACATATACACACACACACACACACACACACACACACACACACACGCAATTACTTACAGCTCTAAATTTCAGGTATACATCAGTGAGAAGCTCATATTCATGCAGGGTTAAACCCTTGTGTTGCCATATGAACCCAGATAGCATGGCTGTTATAGCTGTTAATTAGGAATGCATTAATTAGCCCATACTCCCAGTTTAAGAGCTGAGATTACAAAACTATTTTAATTGCTCCCCTGATGTTCGGGCTGTGCTTAACCCAGATGTTTGCTATGAAACCTGTGATTCTCTCGTCTCTCTTGTGGGAACCTAATCCCCTGACCGTGTTCCCTTGTGAAATCCTCTGCAGGACTCCATGCGCTTCGATGAAATTGACACCAGCTTCAAAGAGCTTGCAAACGCATTGCATCAAACTCCCAATGTGGTGGAGGCCACCAATAAACCCGGGCTGTTTGCTACGCTTGAGGACATGCAGAGCAGGTAAGACGTCTTTCTGTTTCTTCTACGTCTGTTATCAGGGGCAGTCTCACAAATACGCTGACTGTATATTTCTCTACAGACTATCTCTCTGTGAAAAAGCTCTGGCAGAATACCTGGACACCAAGCGTCTTGCCTTCCCAAGATTCTACTTCGTCTCATCAGCTGATCTGCTGGACATCCTGTCTAATGGGACCAACCCACACCAGGTGCCTTCACTTATATTTGCCTGAGGGGTTGGCAACAAATTTTATGCTTCAATGTGTTCACAGAGTCAGAAAAAAACTGTATGCCGCACTTTCTACAAGTTACTTTTTAACAGTTTTTAAAACCTTGTTCCACTGCACCATTTGGCTCTCCTGCTGAATGCTGTTGACTTGTGTAGTTCCCACAGTGCCCACACAGGTGCAATGTTACTCATAGTCTTGCAGCCCACATCAACCTCCATCAACAGGACACTGTCTTATGCATTTCCTGCTAGTAGGAATAAATCACTGTAAAGCACAACTTGCCACTAAATCTCTTTAAGAGGAAGTTAGCAGACACGCAGCAGAACACAGGTCCTGCCCTTCTATGAAGAACTCTGAAAAACAGTAATGAAATGTTATTTGTGCAGCGGCAAAGAAAATACCAGTCAGGCCGTGAGCTCAGTGTAAATCGAGCCCGAGCTTAATGTGTCTGTGTGTTTGCTCAGGTCCAAAGGCATCTGTCTAAGCTGTTCGACAACATGGCTAAGATGCGATTTGAAGAGGATGGAGAAGGGAAGCCCACTAAGATTGGACTGGGCATGTCCAGCAAAGAGGAAGAGTACGTCCCCTTTAATCAGCCCTGTGACTGCACTGGACAGGTAAAAGAGACCCGGAAACTTTGTTCCATCTTTAAAATGTTGGTGCCGCAACTTCCAATGACTCATTATCTTTGTCTCTATTAGGCGATAGATTAGAACATTCACTTACCTGCCATTTTCTGTAATGGAAAGACATTGAGGAAAATATGTAGCAAATACAGATATCATATCCCACAATAAGGAAGATTTATTAAATTTAGTCTGTCATTACCCCTCAGGGTTTTTGCATCTCAAAGCCCATAAATCCATTAATTTTCCATTACATCCCATAGTATTTGCCTATGTCCACATTGACTAATGCTTATTAATGACCTCATTACGGTAATGCAGTCAATAATGACCGCATTGTCTGGTGCCTACGTTACAGACAATTCAATATTTTTCTATATTTGTATTCATGGGCCTCTTTTTGTGTGTGTGTGTGTGTGTGTGTGTGTGTGTGTGTGTGTGTGTGTGTGTGTGTGTGTGTGTGTGTGTGTGTGTGTGTGTGTGTGTGTCTGTCTTGTATAAGGTGGAGGTGTGGTTGAACCGGGTGATGGACTCCATGCGCAACACAGTTCGCCATGAGATGACTGAGGCAGTGATCGCCTACGAGGAGAAACCCAGAGAGCAGTGGCTGTTTGATTATCCTGCTCAGGTAAAAACAGGCTCAGTACGCATCGATTTAACTGACGACACTCACTTTGGGGATTTTATATTTAGTCACCTTCTCCAACATCTGATGGATCAGTTCCAAAGTCCCTACTATGTCTCCCATTGACATCTCAACCCAGTCCATACACTGGCTAACGCTTTATACACAGAGTTGAGTATTCTGAACAGTGTAATTACAGATATCGGTGTGCTATATTAATGGAAAACTTTTCGCTTCTTGCAAATATTTTTTATTTGGAAAAGTAAGTATTTGATGCTCTGAATGGCAAAATACATGGTAGAGTAGGGTTGCTAAGTTGTCTCTGAATTTGTTGAAATCTCTTCATGTCCCCATCAAGAAATAGTGTTGTTTGAAAAACTGAAAATATTCAATATATGTGGCCCTATCAGGACGGTAATAAATAGACCAATCACTTAATTTAGAAATGAAATGATTCGCTAGTGCAAAGAAGTATAAACCTCTTCATCAAGCTTGTTGTAGCGAGGGCATGGTGATGAAATAAGGTGGCATAAATGTCCATGTCAACCCTTTTATCTTCTCTCATGTGGATGATGACAGCTGGACACTGTTGGCACGATTTTACTAAGAACATCAAAGTAGGGCTGAGATTAGAAACTGGTCTTTAGTCGGAATTACACCCTCGACAGATTGATGACCAGACCTCTTAAAACATGCCCAGCCCGCCTCATCTTCACTTAAGTTGACTTTTCACACTGATCAGCAAAAGCAGCCCTGGTTGTCAAGAACTAACTTTGCATCTCAGTCCAAATTGTCCCACATACAAACTCTGTGCTCTAAAGGCGAGGGGTTGCCAGTTTTATGTATGAAACACAAGGGCATATTGTGAGACCATATGCTTTGTTGTCTCAGTTCCTACATTTGTTTCACATTTAGATGATTATTTAGTATTATTTATAAACAAGGATAGATCGGGAGAAATTCATGAACACAGCAATCCATCAACATTAAATCCATCACTTCTATTTATACCTTTCGTTGCCTCGGATTCAGGTGGCCTTGACCTGCTCTCAGATCTGGTGGACGTCTGACGTCGGCATGGCTTTCATCCGACTGGAGGAGGGTTATGAAAACGCCATGAAGGAGTACTTCAAGAAACAGGTGACCCAGCTCAACACCCTTATCTCCATGCTGGTTGGCCAGCTCACGCCAGGCGATCGGCAGAAGGTGATGACCATCTGCACTATTGACGTCCACGCCCGAGACGTGGTGGCCAAGATGATCGTACAGAAGGTGAGCAGGAAGCCATAAATCTGGTTAGGAACATACCGTATACAAACTCTTATGCAGACATGACGGCAGCATTTTTCGTGAAGATGTTACCAGTGTGTAATGCTGTCAAGTTATTCAAGCAAGGTTTCTCACCACCATAATTAGAAGGCGGAAAAGCACTGGTTATGTTTGGTAATTTATCAATCTTTGGTACAAATTAGTTTTCTTTTTCTTTAAGGTGGACAATTCTCAGGCGTTTGTGTGGCTCTCCCAGCTGAGACACTGCTGGGGCGAGAAGGAGGGGCATTGTTTTGTCAACATCTGTGATGCCAACTTTACCTACTCGTATGAATACCTGGGCAACACGCCACGACTAGTCATCACTCCTCTGACAGACAGGTATGTTGGTTTCCTTCTTTGGGCCTTTGTAACGACTGAAGGGCAACACAACATGATTGCCTGAAGCTATTTAAATTGACCGTTAGCTTACTGTTGCTACACCAAGCAGTTTCCATTGATAAGAAAATATTAAATTTGATTGTGCATCTGCACCTTTGGTGGAATTATCAAAACTGCCAATTTGCCTGGAGGTAATTCAAAATCCACTCTAAGTACTGTGGGAGCCTGGCTTTGGTGGGTATACAAAACCGGAAAAGAGCGCAGTCACAGGCAGGGGTTGTGGTGAATATAACAAAAGGTTTTATTTATAACTTGAGGGGAAAAGGGAGGAGGGCATCCAAAGGTAACTCAAACATCTTCACCTGGTTGGCAGTTTTCATCTGGGGCTCCGTCGGGCTATTTCTGATCCAACAAGAGAGACAGCATTATTCTTCATGAGAGTAGACAGGCTGGCCTCTTACCCTGATCGTGTTTTGCTGTAAGTGTCTGGTCTCTTTCCTCTGCCGCTCTCACTTCTTTGTTTGGGGTTTAAGATGGCTCCTGATTGCCCGGCTGATTCCCTTCACCTGTGGACAATCAGAGCCACCTGGGAGGGGAGGAGTTCCATATGGTGATCCTGTGGAGTAGTACCGCCCATCCAACACCACACCCCTTGATCTCTCTTGTCTGGCTGTCCTCAGCCATGTGGGGCACTGCTCACCGGCTGGGCCCTCACATACCCCCCTCCTCAGCTCTGAACCACGGTGTGGAACGGCCGACCACAGGCAGTCGTCCCTTCTCGACATGGCATCGGCGTTCCCATGCAGCCTTCCAGCTCTGTGTTCCACTGTAAACTTAAAGTCCTGTAGGTGTAGAAACCAACGGGTTATTCTGGCATTCCTATCTTTGTTGAGGGCCATCCACTTCAATGGGGCGTGGTCAGTGACCAATGTAAACTCTCGGCCCAGTAGGTGATATCTTAGTTTTTCTATTGCCCATTTAACCGCTAGACACTCCTTTTCTATGGTTGCATAATTCTTTTCATGGGGAAGCAGTTTGCGGCTTACAAAGGTTATGGGGTATTCACTTCCATCATGTATTTGGGACAGGACTGCCCCAAGGCCTACCTCTGACGCGTCTGTCTGAAGTACAAACCTCTTGTCAAAGTCGGGGGTGTGTAGCACGGTTTCGCTGCAGAGGGCTTTCTTCAAAGCGTTGAAGGCCAGCTGTGTCTGTTCCGTCCACTTCACCCGGTTGGATGCACTTTTGCTTGTCATTTCATGTAAGGGGGCCGCTAAAGAGGCAAAGTTAGGAATGAATTGTCTGTAATACCCAAATAACCCTAGAAATGTTCTCACCTGGCGTTTGGTCTGGGGTTGGGGCCAGGTTGTCATTGCATCCACCTTCTTGACTTGGGGTTTCACGTTTCCTCGTCCGACAGTGTACCCCAGGTAATTCGCCTCCTCCGACGCGAGGGAGCACTTTGCAGGGTTGGCTGTCAATCCAGCCTCTCGTAAGGCCTGGAGAACAGCTGCCAGGTGCTTCAGATGGTTCTCCCATGACGTGCTGTGGATAACAATGTCGTCCAGGTACGCCGCAGCGTAGGCCTGGTGTGGCCGGAGCACTTTATCCATGAGCCTCTGGAACGTTGCCGGGGCTCCATGAAGACCAAACGGGAGGACTCGATAGTGGAAGGCCCCGTCTGGCGTTGAGAAGGCCGTCTTCTCCCTTGCTTGTGGGGTGAGTGGAACCTGCCAATATCCTTTGGTTAAATCTAGCGTGGAGATGAACCGGGCAGGTCCTAACCTCTCAACCAGCTCATCTACCCGGGGCATAGGGTATGTGTCAAACAGAGAAATCTCATTTAACTTTCTATAGTCATTGCAGAACCTAATGCTGCCATCCGGCTTCCCAACAAGGACTATAGGACTGGACCAGGCACTGTGTGACTCCTCCACCACCCCAAGGTCAAGCATTTTCCTCACCTCGTTTCTGATGGCCTCCCGTCTGGCCTCTGGGATTCGGTATGGTCGTAGCCTTACTATCTTTCCCGGCTCTGTTCTGATATCATGGGTGATGGCTGTTGTTCAACCTGGGGCCTCAGAGAAGAAGTCTCTGTTTCTTTCGAGTAGTTCTCGGATGTCTTGTCCTTGCCTGGATGACAGCTGGTCACTCATGTTCACTGGCGGGAGGACCTGGGGAGGCAGGTTAGCTAGCAGGACATTAGAGGGGACAGGGAGAGGTTCATGCCATGGCTTCAGCAAATTTACATGGTAAAGTTGTTGGGCTTTCCTACGGCCTGTCTGCCGTACACGGTAATTCACAGGCCCCACCCTTTCCAGTATTTCACAAGGCCCTTGCCACTTGGCCAAGAACTTGCAGTCATTCGTTGGAAGTAAAACCATTACCTTGTCTCCTGGTTTGAACTCTCACCTGAGCTCTCCGGTTGTAGACCTGGGCCTGCTGCGCTTGGGCTTGCTGCATGTGCTCCCGAACTAAGGGCCAGACTTGGGTCATTCTGTGGTGCATTTGTTCCACGTGCTCCACGATGCTGCGCTGGGTGGACGGCTGCTGTTCCCAGGCTTCCTTGGCCACATCCAGCAAGCCCCAGGGTCTCTGACCGTACAGAAGCTCGAATGGTGAAAATCCTGTGGAACCCTGGGGTACTTCCCGTATAGAGAACAGGATGTAAGGCAGCAGTTGGTCCCAGTTCTTACCATCAACATCGATAACCTTGCGCAGCATTTGTTTTAGGGTTTTGTTGAACCTCTCTACAAGTCCATCTGTCTGAGGGTGATAGACGGAGGTTCTGATTTGTCTCACCTTTAGACTTCGGCACAGACATTTCATCACATTGGACATAAAGCAGGACCCTTGGTCTGTCAGGATTCCATCCGGCAGGCCCACTCTACTGAAGAGCAGAAACATCTCTCTGGCGACCACTTTCCCAGTAGCAGACCTTAGAGGAATTGCCTCCGGGTAACGGGTTGCGTAATCCAGTATAACTAGAATATAGCGGTGGCCACGGCTAGACTTCGGTAAGGGTCCAACTATGTCCATGCCAATCCTGCTAAAGGGTGTTTCAATAATTGGCAGGGGTATCAGAGGACTTCGGTACTCTACCTTTGGGGAGTTGATTTGACACTCAGCACAGTGTCGGCAGTACTCCTCCACGGCCCTTTTGACTCCCGGCCAGTAGAAACGGCTGAGGACACGTTCATACGTCTTCTCCCTCCCTAAATGTGCCCCTAGTAAGTGGGAGTGGGCTAGGTACAACACTTTTGAAGCATAGTCCTTGGGGATAAGCAACAGTTCACAGATATCAGAGTTTTTCTTAGTTACCCGGTATAACAGCATATTCTTGACCATGAAATGTGGAAAAGACACTTGACTCACCCCAGCCTGCTTTTGACCCTCTATTACTTGGACGTCCCTCCAGGCTTGGGTCAGGTTGGGATCCTGCAGCTGGGCCGAGCCGAATTGTCCTTGTCTGAGACCTCCCTCCATATCAACTTCTGGAAATTGAGAGAACAATTCATCTGATTGTATGTCTTCCAGGGGCTCCACCTCACATGCCCGTTCAGGGTCTGTTGCTGTGGTCTGGGTGTGGGCGGCTTCCTCCCTTTCGTCATTAGTATCTTCTGCAGGGCTGCCATCGGGGGATACTGCTGCCCAGGCGGGCTGAGCTACAGAAGACTTTCCCCTCTTCACCGGCCGTTTCCTGGTTCGCCGTTTTTGGTCCCTTGCCCCACTGGCCAGTAGCGGGAGAAGAGGGGGCTGTCCCGGCCGAAAAGTACAGGAACCGGCAGTTGCTGGACGACTCCAACCTGTAGAATGAATTGTCCTCGAGGAGTGATCACTTTGATTTTGGAGGTCGGATACTTCCGGGTATCCCCATGGATGCAGGACACAGCCATCTCCTCACCCCAGGGTGCACTGGCAAATTGTGGTTGAACGAGAGAGACCATACTTCCGGAGTCTAAGAGGGCCTCAGTGTCCTTCCCCGCAATCTTTACCGGAAACTTTGGGGCTGGTGCTCCCTCATGGGCCCAACAGGTAGTGAGGTGGTGGCAGTAGAGACCCTTGTTATCGCTAGACCCGGCTGTCGGCATTGGCTCATCCCGACCCGGACACTCTCTGGCTAGGTGTCCCTCTTTGCCATAGGAAAAACATCGTGGGATTGGAGGAGGCCACTGGGTTCGTTTTGCAGCTGGTCTGGTCCAGGCAGGGGACATTCGGGCTGGTGGGGAACTGACAGCTTTGCCTACCATCTCTCTCTCTGCTTTGGCTTTAGAATAGTTTGGCCTGTTATTTTCTGGCTGCATCAGACTAGCCATCACCCGGTGATTTTCTAATAAGGCTATTAATGTGTCCACATTGGAAGGCCCCTGCTGGGCGACATACCTCTTGACATCATTTGGCAAGCCTCGTGTACACCTGTCAATCACCACTCTGTCCACTATGGGCGGCCCTTCTGCTTCTTCCAGCCAACTCCTGGTGTGACGGACTAGCCCCATCACCTGTGCCCGGACGGGGAGAGCAGGGTCGTAGCTCCAGTCATGCACTCGCTGTGCCTTGGCGGGGAGGCTAAGTCCATATTGAGCTAGGATGGCAGTCTTTATTTTATCAAAACTCACAGCATCTGCAGCTGAAAGATCCGGACAGGCTTTCTGAGCTTCACCGGTCAGGAAAGGCATCAGGATGTTTGCCCAGTCTGTTTTTGGCCATTCCTCTCTAATTGCTGTCCTTTCAAACAGTGCCACATAGGTCTCGACGTCATCATCTGGTGTCAGTTTAGTCAGCAACTCTCCTGGCTTCCGCTCTTCCGATTTTCCTGTAGCTCTACACAGCTCTACTTCAGCTGTCTGCAGAGTGGCTTGTGAGGCCAGAATGGCTCTCAAGATCTCCTCCATGTTCGACCTTCTCTTCTGATCCGACGTGCTCTATTTCAATTCTGTATACCCACTGATAGCGAGGACTCAGAAGGCCCACATTCTCCACCATATGTGGGAGCCTGGCTTTGCAAAAGCAATCAGTGGGTATACAAAACCGGAAAAGAGAGCAGTCACACGCAGGGGTTGTGGTGAATATAACAAAAGGTTTTATTTATAACTTGAGGGGAAAAGGGAGGAGGGCATCCAAAGGTAACTCAAACATCTTCACCTGGTTGGCAGTTTTCATCTGGGGCTCCGTCGGGCTATTTCTGATCCAACAAGAGAGAGACAGCATTATTCTTCATGAGAGTAGACAGGCTGGCCTCTTACCCTGATCGTGTTTTGCTGTAAGTGTCTGGTCTCTTTCCTCTGCCGCTCTCACTCCTTTGTTTGGGGTTTAAGATGGCTCCTGATTGCCCGGCTGATTCCCTTCACCTGTGAGGGACAATCAGAGCCACCTGGGAGGGGAGGAGTTCCATATGGTGATCCTGTTGAGTAGTACCGCCCATCCAACACCACACCCCTTGATCTCTCTTGTCTGGCTGTCCTCAGCCATGTGGGGCACTGCTCACCGGCTGGGCCCTCACAGTACATAACAACAGTCTATTTGTGTTGTTAAGAACTGAGCAGAAGATGGAACTCTTGATTTGAATCATTACTTACACCCACAGCTCCGTTTGGGCTCTGTTCCAACAGGTTGTTTATGCACATGCATGTGTTTCTGCAGTATTCCTGATAAAGTTTGAACTACACAGAGATGAATACCTGCCTCCCAGAGCCCTTTGGCAAACTGCTGCGTTTGACTGTGCGGTTTTCCAGGTTGACCAGTATTCCCTTTGAAGCTTGAACAAAGCACAAACAATAGGCTTTGATGGCTGGATCAGCGTACATGTAGCGAGACTCCACCATATGGTGGATGCCCTCACTGGGACCCGCTTAGACTCACATAGTTTGCCATTGGCTTTCATTTCAACAATGGACCACAGACCAAGGGAGCTGGGTGTCAAATCCTTTAATCCATGACTTGAGAAAACAGATAAAAAACATGTTTGCTCCACAATATTGTTACACGGCTTTCTTTGCAATGGAGTCGGCAACAGAAGAATTCATCTTGGTGCTGTCAAGTGAAAACCTGACATCACAGTATCTGAAAATGAAAACCTTGTTTCAGGTTGCTTGACAGTGTGGATGTCTGAGTGCATCCTAAAGGATTTTAAATGGTCAGGGTTACAAAAGACGGGAATAATGCCTCTGACGAACATTCTCATCACCTTTAACATGCATGTTCGTCCAGACCCATATTATATACTATTACTACTATCTTATGAAGAATTTCAAGGAGACAGCATCTAAACTATTGTAATAATGTGGTCACCGTCCTCTTCTGTTGCTGAGCTATGATTGTTGAATTATGACAAGAAAAGTGTTTCTGACAAACATTAAGATGTCACTATGATGAAGTGATTGTTTGTTTCTTTGATGGGGAGGCTGCTCACTAATTAGATCAGACTGAAACTGTAGCTAGTTTTTACAAGGCCTGTGTGTGCTTGTTAATGACTGAACGACTATACCTAGTGTGGCATGTTCACCTTCTGCAGCAGTATAATTAGGCTAAAGGAATTACTGGTGCTAATCTATAACAGCAGGAATGTTATCAGCACAATGTTAGCATTCGCTCAATACTTACTGCAGGAACTCCAAAGCTGCACCATTATGCAAAATGGCAGAATTGTTATTCCCAGACAACACACACAAACACACAAACACACACACACACACACACACACACACACACACACACACACACACACACACACACACACACACACACACAGAGGGACTGAAGAATGGAAGTAGATTGAGTCAGACCAACAGACTGATGTACAGCTGCTCCTTTTAAAAACACTGTAATAGGACGAGTCACCTTTTCACGGCCACCCAGTTTAGTTTCACTCTCTTGTCTCCTCTCTGGCTTTAGTTATTGTGTACAGAAACATCCTCATCCAGCCTCCTCAACGAATAATAGTGAGATATTTGGCCATATTTCAAGGGATGGCCATAAAGCCTGTTGGCACTGGTAACCGAATGATACACCGTACACAGATGGCATCATTTGTCTTCTCTGAAGCCTCTCTCTCCCCTTATGCTTTCCAATATTTCCCCCTTCCATACATCATCTATTAACCAGCAGCTCATTAAATCATTTTCCTTTGCCTTCCTGGCTTTAGGTTAATATTTCTTACAGTATATACCCAGAAGATAACACAACATTTAACACAGCTATAGAGGTCCCTGTGTAGTCAAGGTCCCCACAGTGAGTGAGTGAGTGGAGTGAAGGATCCTCGTCCTGATGTCTTTAAATGGAAGAACAGCCAACTGAATCAGTCAAAGACCTCCTCTTTGCTAGCTGTCATATCAACAGGCATGTGTGTGTGTGTGTGTGTGTGTGTGTGTGTGTGTGTGTCTTTAGATGCTACATCACCCTGACCCAGTCCCTGCACTTGACCATGAGTGGCGCTCCAGCAGGTCCCGCTGGCACAGGCAAGACCGAGACGACCAAAGATCTGGGCCGAGCTCTGGGCATCATGGTCTACGTATTCAACTGCTCTGAGCAGATGGACTACAAGGTGAGCTGCTGCAAACACTCACATGAGTGCACTCACAGCATGTTTCTTTTCATCTCTGCCTTTGTCAGCGATGTGGTTTGCATTTGTCATTAATGTTGACAACCTTCCTTCACGTTCCTCCTCTTTTCATCTTCCTCCTTTTCATCTACCGTTTGAGAAGAGCTGATCAGTTAAACTCTGATTGTTATTTCTCCTGTAATGCCCTCTCCGTATCCAGCCTCCACCTTGTGTTATTATGCACACTTGTACACTCTAATTCTCACACTTTCTGCATATAAAGCGGTCATGGGAGACATAAACATAATCTTGTGATGCAGCTTGCTCCTGCTTCCCCCAGACGGGGGCATTATTACAGTATAGAGGTGTACAGCACCCCAGGCTATACCCACTGCAGCAAGGTGTCAGAGAGAAGTGCTAATATACTCCAGGAGGAACACAGGCTTCAGAGCCTCGCAGTGTTACTCATACTGTGTTATGCACACGCACACATACGGAATGGATCAATCCTCCAGTCAGCTCCGGTTTGCGTCAGAGAAGGTTTCCTTGGCCCTGTAATTGGAGAGAAAAGTCAGCTGCCGGCTTCATCCTGGTCCAGCTGCTCTCCTAAGGGCTGTTCACCTGCTCTCAAGTAGAGAAGAAAGCTAAATTGTGGGTGGTAGACTATTTGGCCTTTCCCGTTTTGCCATCAGGGCCCTGTTTTGTATCCTCCTGTTATTATTCGCCTACTCTCAGGCTGCTGTGTTGCTGCAAAGAATGTTTCTCCCATATATCTTCTGACTAATTGGTGATATGTCTCTGTCTGCTTTGCCACATGCCTTATCGCGCGGTCGGACCAGGTCTCCCATCAGCGAGCCTAACAGACCGACTTCCACTGTGTCAATCTGAATGTCTTTGTCTTTCTGTGTCCACCAGTCCTGTGGGAGCATCTACAAAGGCCTGGCTCAGACGGGGGCATGGGGCTGCTTTGACGAGTTTAACAGGATCTCCGTGGAGGTGCTGTCCGTGGTGGCCGTACAGGTAAGAACAAGTCCAGTTCTCCTCCCTCCCGAATCCCTTTCAGAGAAATCATTGCGTGTATGCACCCTCAATATATGGAGCTTAAATGTTTCTTAAAATGTTTCATTTTATTTGAGGGGGGGTCCATCCTTATCAAGTTGTGGTCAAAATAAGCCTTTGAAAACAGAGTCGAGGAAGTGAATAGCCTCTTCATCACCCATCGCATGCGTAAATTGCTTCAGCTATAAGACTAATTCACCAAAGCTGGCACCTTTGGACCCCAGAGCCTCTCTGTAATTGGAGGCTTCTCTGATCTGATTTGAGGGTGGAGGATGGAAACCACTTTATTGCTCACCTGTCGTGCTGGTCATGATCTCCTCTCTCTTACAATAGCATTTCGCCACATAATTTAGCCAAATTAATATTTGCTCAGTTCTCTGAGCACAACCCTGATTTGTAAATATGTACAAATACCTTGTACTTTGTTAACGTTTTTTGCTTTCAAATGAATCATGTTGGTAAAGTAGGAAGCTCTGTTGTGATTGGCTGACAGAAAAAAAGTTCAGACTGAACCTTGAAGCAACTCGTCATAGAAACAGACCAATATTTTTATATTTAATTCTATTTGGTATTTGTTGTATCTTGAAATGGATCAAAATACAACCGATAGACACGCAGCTGAGTCTTTGGGATACTGTTTGGTTAAACAGAAACAAAACATTACTATAATCACATCTATGACAGAACAGAAAGAAATTCAGTCATGTAGTAATGAACTGAAGTGAAAATCCGCCTAAAATTATTTTTATGTACACAATTAAATAACTTCTAAGTATCTGGCAACAGTGAATGAGAACAGTTTACAAAAGTGATCTCGATCTTAGCTTATTTGAGCCTCTGTAAAAGTATTACCTGGGTTTCTGTAGAGTGCATATAGCTCAGCCAAGGCCCAACAGTCCCCCTATGAATTCACTAGATCTGAAAATTTTGCAAAACTCCCTCTCACTATGCTAACGAAAGATCAAAAAAATGTTTGTGGATCTACTCCCAGATCTGGGCCCTGACCCACAGCACATCCTTCCACCATGTTTCATCTAGTCCGTCCTCTAGTTTTTACATAATCCTTCTGACTAGCAGACAAACAAAGACAGACAATAACTGCCTTTTCGGACGTAATAAAGTTTAAAGAAGACAAAGCTAGTGAAAACAGCGTGGTGATTGGCGTTAATAGATGTTTTCCTCTGCTGAATGTGTAAACAGGTCACAGACTTGTGAGTCACATTACTGTTTTGTACAGTTAATGTTGCGTGATAAAAGTTAAGAGGATTAAAGTCTGCGCTTCCATGCAAGTTATATCATTACCTCTGAATGAACTGCAGAGTGTTCATTCTCCTCTTATGTCTCCACTTCATGCACAGTGACAAATTAAAAAAGTTTTAAAAAGCTTCATATTCTCCACACTCGCAGTAGTGTACACCCTGGGCAACCTGTAGCAGCTAGCCCTTTGATTATGTACCTCTTTAGAGAAATCAGTCATATTCTCTGTGTTTCAGCTGATGCTAGCTTTTCTGCTATCTTGCATTCAGTTATCCCGGATCAAACAGATCCTCTCTCTGTGCTTTCAGGAGTCCCGCTGGTGTTTTCATATCCTGCAGGCTGTTGCCCCAGACACTATTGCCATGCATGGGCAATACTGCTAAAGTAAAAATGTGTACAGTTGAGAAGGAGGCTGATTATGGCCGTGATGATAATGGAAATAAAGTTTCTCAAAGGATCATTATTCATTGCTAGAATGACCCGTCACCTTTCTTGTCTGTCCTTTCTCTCTCTCTCGCTCTCTCTCTGTCTCTCTCTCTCTCTCTCTCTCTCTCTCTCTCTCTCTCTCTCTCTCTCTCTCTCCACCTGTGTTAGCTTTCCATCCTCTTAAAGGATGGAAAGCTAACACAGGTGGCAGGACCAGTTCTATGTTAAATAAATCATGGACAAACAGAAGGCTGTCATACGGAACTACATGGAGATAAATTGGTGAAGTTCTGCCTCTTCTGCAGTCAGAGCTGCCCCTGAATTGTGATGCTGCTAGTTCCAGTCTGTACATTCATGGAGACAGCAAAGAGATGGGCCACATCCCAGTGGATCCCACCTTTCAAAACTCTGTCTGTTCATGAATTTCTCTAAAATGTGCTTCCTCTGTTTAACTTCCCTTCATATCCCTGTAGGACGACAGTGGTGGGCTGCTGTCATTTCACATAAAAAGTCCCACTGAAGTTCTCATGGAAACTTTTATTGCCTTTTTGTGCTGCAGCTGCGCTGTTTGTTTTTGCATTTGCATTTGTCCTCTCCCTGTTGTGCTAGTGTGACTGAGCGATCTGTAGCCGAGTACTCATCCATGAAGAGATGTTCCTCCTCTTTCCAGCTGTCGACTCGCTACGCTCCTTTACCACATGCATGTAAAATCCATAAAGCCTCTTACAGGCCGGGAGTCAGAGTTTTAGACCCAAAGTAACACGCACACGCACAAAAAGTTAATTTCTGATATCTCATTCAATCATTATGTAGACAAACGGAGCCTTGGCAGTTCATCCATCCAGTAAACCCTGGCTGATAGCACGCCCATACTGCGTGCTTGAAAAAAAGGTGTATGCTGCGTAACAATCTGACAGACTGTAACTAATAGACTCTGGTGATTGCTGAGTGATGTTAACGATATGTTGATGTACTCAGTGGGTCTTGCCTGGTTAAATAAATGTTAAATTAGATAAATACAAAATTGAAATAGTTTCGATGAATCCAAATGTCAGACAAACAAAGTTAAAGTATTTAGCAGCGGATAGTATTTTTGGTGGGTGGGTGGAGACCACAACCTAGAAAAAACGAGTAAATGTGCGATAACAATCTGACAGGCTGATACTGGTTTGTGCTACTATTATGTAATATTATGTGATGTTGGTGGGCTGACATGCTAAGCCTAGATTGCAGACATGCTAACTGACAGACATGCCTATCATCAGCATGTTCCCATTGTCATTGCGTGTTTACTAATGAAAAAAGCACCGCCGTGCCAAGATAAAGTATAGTAGTACTACCGGCTATCCAGTAAACCCAGTAGTGACAGTTCATTGTGTTTCTTTTCTATTCATGTGAAGGTCAAGAGTATCCAGGATGCCATTCGCGATAAGAAGAAGAGATTTAACTTCATGGGAGAGGACGTGAATCTTTGCCCGACTGTCGGCATCTTCATCACAATGAATCCCGGCTACGCTGGCAGGACTGAGCTTCCTGAGAACCTGAAGGCTCTGTTCAGGTGAGCAAAACTACTCTCAGTTCTCTCATCAGCTATCTACTGCTATCTGTCACTCATGTGATTATCCAGACAAATTTAAATTAGATACATTTTAAAGAATTGATATGATTCAAACTAAAACATTGTAACTGTCTTTGAAAGTATAATTTTGCAGTTTTTGAACTTGCCCTGTGAAAGACTTCTGACCTGAGGTAGATCTCTTGATAATTATAAACTAGTATAGTTTCTGATTCCTCATAACACTTGACAAGGCTTAAGTCACTTCACCATTGATAACGAGGTGCATGATTGAAATATCTCAATTATTATTTGATTGATTATTATTACAGATATATGATGTCTTTCTTTTACTTACTTTACTTATGTCTACATCTGCTCAATGTCATAAAGAAGCTTATTTTCTTCACCGGACAAACTCTAGTAGCGCTGTTGATGCTTCAAAAGAGAAATTTCACCAGTTTCATACATCAAATTCTGTGTCTAGATATGGCAGTGTACTTACTCTGATGGTTTTTTAAAGCCTCTCCAGAGAGAGCAGTGACAAAATCTCATAAATATCCTCAAGTGTTGTCACTTGAACATGAACATGGCAAAAAACTTTGCTGCCATGAAGTTAAAAAGTTTAGATCTTAACAGAATTCTGTCATCTCCTGCTCATCTGCATTGAGTCTCAATGTTCAGTTCATTTACATGACAAAATAAGGATATAGTGACTCTTTCTTTGCCCAAGATACAGATTTGAAGAACTATTGACACTGAGGTCTGTGAAGTGTTTCAGGGCAGACGCAGACGTCAGTAATTTCAAAACCTGGACAAATGAAACCATGTCATTTGAGTGAACCAACCCTTCAACATTTTCAAGAATTTCTAATGAACCAACTTTACTGTAATTAAAATCATATTGTCACCAGGACCTTCCTGTTTTTGAGAACAAATGTAGGTTATAAGTAAACTGACTATTTATTATCATACAAAAATAAATAAATGCAGTAATAATTTTAACACTAGGGCTATGTTGTAGCACTGACAGGCCCGAGCACCCTCTCACGTGCCTGTTGCGGACGCTGGAGAGAGTGATCGATGACCAAGCGCACGTCTCCGCGTTGCATGCGTGTTGTGCACTGCGGCAAGGATAAACGCTTCTCTTCCAGCCAGTTGGATAATGCAGAGTGGATTAACAAAGTACTTCCTGTTTCATGGCGAATCAGTAGGTGGCACTATGACACTGAGGAAATATTGACACATAGAGCTGTTCAGGCTTGGACTATTATCAGGAGACAGAAGTTTGGTAATGGTAGGGCAATGCAATGTGGAGTAATGACAACATCGTGTCCTTTGGCCAAGGACTATCCTTTGCCGCACATCAATGTTTACACGGTTTGAGGAAATGTTAAAATTCTGACCATGATCCAATGACTTGCCTGAGCTCTTTTGAGCATGATATTGTAAAGCAGCCAGGAGCATTTCATCAAAGTATAAAACATGTCACTTCCTGTAGCCACCAGGGGGCGCTGTGTTTTCAAGTCATAATTTATGTGTAAATGTCATCAAGCCGGGACTCTTGTCTTACATGTCTAGTTTGGACTTGATTGGACCATGTAGGTCCGAGATACAGAACCTCCTGTTTTGATGGCGTTTAATCAAACTTTGACGCCACGCCACGGTCACACGGTGTGACAACAAAGGATCTATAAATCTGTTTTTATCTCCACCTTGTTGTGATGACACTCATCTCAATTTGAAGTTGATCTGATGAACTCCCTGGGACAAGTATGTCAAAGTAAAAATGGGGAATATGGTAAAAATGGCCACTATATGGAAATGGCCGGCTTCCTGTGTTGTTTTTCATAATGCCCTATGAGACTTTTTTTTTTATAACTGGTCGCAATACATCTGTGTTCCGATTTTGGTGAAGATCGGTCAAAGGGAAAGCTAGGGGCTGGTTCCAGGGGGCGCTGTTGAGCCATTTTGTCACGCCCAATTCAAATTACTCCAGGATACTAAAATATCCGTAGACCTTGAATTTCCTGAAAAGTTTCATTACTTTTTGAGCATGTCTAAATCTTTAAATTTCATTAGGGCCTCGCACCGTTCGGTGCTCGGGCCCTAATCATAATATTTCAGTATATCATCCTCAATTCTTATTTCGGTGAAAATTTGTGTAGAAAGTGCTCGTCTTGATTTCCGTGCCGGCACTTTTTGCGGCGAATCTGCTATCAGGGAAGTTAGGAGACAAGGATCAAAAGCAGCAAGAATGGTGAAAAAATATGAGGATAGAGATAAGATGGAAATAGATGTCCCGTCTCCCTTTAGTCGTCATGGGGTATGACTCAACAACAAGATGAACAAACTATATCTGTAGTTTTCAGCCGCCATCTTAGTTACTGTCACCTCCCCCAGTCTGTCCCCCACCACGCCCCAAACTACCCCGAAACTCAAGACCAGCCAGGTGAGATGACAGCTCACCAAAAACAGGATGAAAAAGACTAGAGGTCCGGACAACATGGACCCCGAGGTCTTCAAGGTGTGTTTGGAGCAGCGGTCAGGTGTGTTTCTACATCTATACAACCTCTCTCTGAGGCTGCCCAAGATCTGGAAGATATTCTGCATTGTCCCTGTGCCCAAGACGGAGCGTCCCAGTGTCTGTCCTCGGGCCCAAAGAATGGAAAAATTGCACATGAACACAACTCTGATCCCAACTCTATATTGCCTTTTTTTTTTTTTAAATAGCCTTGTGTATATATAGAATTATCCCAACTTTTGTATATATTTCTATATTTACTCATAATTTTGTCATACTATATGACATACTACATTTTAGACCTACGGATGCACGAGTTCCAAACCCACTAAGCGAAGTAAACTGAACATCTAGTATTCATTCTAACATCATCAAGGCAGAATATTAATTCCAGTACTCTATCACAGACAAATTAATATACTGGTGGCATAGTGAACAGCTTTAAGTAGCACTCTATATCTCCACTCAGATTTCCATGGCTGTGCCTAAACAAAGGTCAACAAAAATTCTTCAAGTTTATGTTTCCTTGAAAAACACACAAAATCTGTATGAATTAAAAATAACGCTATCTATATCTATGTAGATATAGATGTAGATATCAGTGTCTGTATATTTGTATTTGCATGTGTGCAGGCATACAGCTGATTAATGTATTTTATGTAGGGATATGGCTGTGTAAACTTAATACATTTTAAATTGATAAAAAAATTGATATCCACAAACATTTTATAGAAGAGAATAAAATGTGATATATATAGAGTCTGATATATGCATACCAGGAAAACAACGAGAACCAAACTGGTGGTGCATGCACAGGCCTAAACTGTGGTTCCTAGACTCTTACATGTGTACATCTGGAACCGTTCTCCGGCTCTGCAGGAGGATGTATCTGATACACTTTCTTTTCTGCTGTTGCATTTGTGAATTTCCTCTATGGAGGATAAATTAAGGTTCATCTTATCTTACCGTATCTTAAATACATCAAAATGTGCAAGACATTTAGTTTTTTATAGTTTTATTTGGTGCGATACTATCAATGTGAGGACATTATTTTTATTTGTATGATGTTTTGAAATCAAATTGTAAATCCCTCCATTAACCTTGACAGTCCTCACAGCAGGTGAAGACGATATAAAGAAAGTAAATTCAGCTCAGTTGCTGGGGGATGTCAGCGCCGCTAACTTCCGCCTCCTGCACAACCACTCAAGGTGACGGACTCTCTTACACGATGAAGCATTCTTTGGTTTCTCTGTCTTCTAAGGCAGCCCCGTCTCCTTGGGTTTGGGATCAGGGAGAACATTGGAGAGAACCTCTTCCTCAGTGATCTCAGTTCTGGAAACATAAGGTTTATATCTTTGGAAGACCTCATCAGAAGTAACCCTGAACTTCTCCAGATTTTTTAGGAGAACATTCTTCTTCTCCTTCTCCTCCCGGAGCTCGGTGTTTAACTTCTCCTGATTGGTTGCATGACTTTGGTAGACCTCGCGACAAGAAGCTTTGAGCTTTTCCAGCTCTTCTTGGAAATCGTTCTTCTTCTTTTTCTCCTCCTGAAGCTCGGTTTTCAACTTCTCCTGGTTGGTTGTATGACTTTGCCAGACCTTGTGATAAGAAGCTTTGAGCTTTTCCAGCTCTTCTTGGAGACCGTTCTTCTTCATCTTCTCCTCCTGGAGCTCGGTCTTGAACTTCTCCTGGGTGGTTGCATGACTTTGGCAGACCTCGTGATGGGAAGCTTTGATCTTTTCCAGCTCTTCTTGGAAATCGTTCTTCTTCTTTTTCTCCTCCTGAAGCTCGGTTTTCAACTTCTCCTGGTTGGTTGTATGACTTTGGCAGACCTTGTGATAAGAAGCTTTGAGCTTCTCCAGCTCTTCTTGGAAATCGTTCTTCTTCTTCTTCTCATCCTGAAGCTCGGTTTTCAACTTCTCCTGGTTGGTTGTATGACTTTGCCAGACCTTGTGATAAGAAGCTTTGAGCTTCTCCAGCTCATCTTGGAGATCGTTCTTCTTCTTCTTCTCCTCCTGGAGCTCGGTGTTGAACTTCTCCCGATTGGTTGCATGACTTTGGCAGACCTCGCGACAAGAAGCTTTGAGCTTTTCCAGCTCTTTTTGGAAAACGTTCTTCTTCTTCTTCTCCTCCTGAAGCTCGGTTTTCATCTTCTCCTGATTGGTTGTATGTCTTTGGCAGACCTCGTGATAAGAGGCTTTAAGCGTCTCCAGCTCTTCTTGGAAAATGTTATTTTTCATCTTCTCCTCCTGGAGATGGCTTTTGAACTCCTCCATGTTGGTTGTATGACTTTGGAAGACCTCGTGGTGAGAAGTTTTGAGCTTCTCCAGCTCTTTTTGGATAACGTTCTTTTTCATCTTTTCCTCCTGGAGCTCGGTGTTTAACTTCTCCTGGTTGATGGCAACACTTTGCCAGACCTCGTGATAAGAAGCTTTGAGCTTCTCCAGCTCTTTTTGGAAATCGTTCTTCTTCTTCTTCTCCTCCTGAAGCTCGGTTTTCAACTTCTCCTGGTTGGTTGTATGACTTTGCCAGACCTTGTGATAAGAAGCTTTGAGCTTCTCCAGCTCTTCTTGGAGATCGTTCTTCTTCATCTTCTCCTCCTGGAGCTCAGTCTTGAACTTCTCCTGGGTGGTTGCATGACTTTGGCAGACCTCCTGATGAGAAGCCTTGAGATTTTTCAGTTCTTCTTGGAGAACGTTCTTCTTCTTCTTCTCTTCCTGGAGCTCGGTGTTTAACTTCTCCTGATGGGTTGTATGACTTTGGCAGACCTCGTGATAAGAGGCTTTGAGCGTCTCCAGCTCTTCTTGGAAAATGTTATTTTTCATCTTCTCCTCCTGGAGATGGCTTTTGAACTCCTCCATGTTGGTTGTTTGACTTTGGCAGACCTCGTGGTGAGAAGTTTTGAGCCTCTCCAGCTCTTCTTGGAGAATGTTCTTCATCCTCTTCTCCTTCTTGAGCTCGGTGTTGAACCTCTCCTGATAGGATGCATGACTTTGGCAGACCTCGTGACAAGAAGCTGCGAGATTCTCCAGCTCTTCTTGGAGAGAGTTCTTCATCCTCTTCTCCTCCTGGAGCTCGGTGTTGAACTTCTCCTGATTGGTTGCATAACTTTGGCAGACCTCGTGATGAGAAGTTTTTAGCTTATCCAGCTCTTCTTGGAGAACGTTCTTTTTAGTCTTCTCCTCCTTGAACTTGGTGTTCTCCTTGGCCAGCAGGTCTATTAGGTGGCTTAGTTGTTGAGACATAAAAAAAGAGTTCTGTAGAATCGTTTCTGGGTCTTGAATAGTCCCCATGTTTTGGTGAGAAAAACCTTCCATCACTGGTTGAATCTATTAGTAAATAGAAAGTTAGAATTATTCTGGACAGATTTCTTAGTCAGTTAAAGTTTATCCCCTTATTCTTATTTTGCTATAAAGGACCTATCAATGGAACCTTTAAGATCAAGGAGCATGAGCCTTCAATATATAGAACATTGAACGTATCTTAATGATCTTAATGAGTCCTTTTCCTTTACATGTATTTTTGGGTCTTTTTATAATCTTTATATTTATGTTTTTATAGGACATAGGCTTAGTTGTGAAAGGGGAACAGAGAGAGTTGGGGAGGACATGCATAAATGGCCGCAGGTTGGAGTCTAACGCTCGTCTAACGCGCGTCTGCGGGTTGAAGGCTTTCCTCTTTGGGGCAGCAGCTCTACCAGGTGGCTAAATGCCACCCAAAACAATTCTCTTCTTCCTTTTCATTCCATTTATTCCTTGATTTCTTTACTTTTACATGTTTCCTTTTAAAGTCATATTTCATCACAAAATGCAAAAATCTAGACTAATAATCTTGGAGTTCAGCATTCCCCTAAATGTATTATTATTCTACTCAAGATCCATGAATTATTCTCTGTGAAATCAGTGAAAATGTAAAATAAATCTTTTGTCCGACATTGTTTAAGACAATGAAATAAAACTGTGAATCCACAATAACTGCTGGTTGGAAAAGTCTTAAATATGCAAAATATTACATACAAAGTCTTAATTATGTTTAGCTATATCTGAATTATATAAATGTTCATATATATATTTGTCAATATACTGGTATATTGGATTTTTTACTCCCCACTATCAACATTGGCATCTGCACCACAAGTCCACATAGGAAGGGAATTTTTTTCTGACTGATAAACCCGTTAATGATGTGAATTTCTTTAATTTATCATCTAGAGTAGCAGGGCTTCATCTGTTTGGCCAAATATATTGACACGCAGAGTGTGAATTTGTGTCCCATTGAACACCATTTATCTCGGTTTATGCCGCCTATATCTTCAAGGGGGGGATGATAATACACACATGTAATTTGAGTGAGATAGAACCATGAACACTGAAGTTTCAGCAATTTTGTGTTTCACAGCGAGTTGATGAACTTTAATGCCACCCCATTAATATGGCATTTGATGAAAAGTCACAGTAATCTTATGCCTGCATAACCAATGTCTTGAGACCCATTTGATACAGTTTGACATGGTTGAGGTCAGTGGATGAGGAGGAATACATCCAAGTGTAAGACATGCAAAAAACAAGACATTTCCTGTTGCCACCAGGGGACATCTGTGTAGATGTCGTCAGACCGGGACTCTTGTCTTACATGTCTAGTTTGGACTCGATTGAACCATGTATGTCCGAGAGACAGAACCTCATGTTTTGATGCCGTTTAATCAAACTTTGACGCCACGCCACGGTAACACGATGTGACTAAAAATCGATCTTTAAATCAGTTTTTATCTCCATCTTGTTGTGATGATACTCATCTTAATGTGAAGTTGATCTTAAGAAAGCCATGGGACAAGTACTTTAAAGTAAAAACGTGGAATATGGCCAAAATGGCCACTAAATTGAGAATGGCGGGCTTCCTGTTGCGTTTTTCACAATGCCCCTTGAGACTTTTTTGTATGACTGGTCACGATACACCTGTGTTCCGATTTTGGTGAAGATCGGTCAAGGGGATACATAAGGGCTGGTTCCAAGGGGCACTGTTGAGCCATTTTGCCACACCCATTTCAAATTACTCCAGAATCCGTAACATTTTCACCACTTTCAAATTTTCTGCAAAGTTTGGTAAGAGGTTCAGCATGTTAAAGCCCTCAAAAAGCCAATTCAGTTTCGTCACAATGATAATAAGATGAATCCTTCCAATTTCAATAGGGCCTCTCACCATTCGGTGCTCTTGCCCTAATTACCTTATATATCTCCCTGACTACATTCATGTTAAGCTAATTTTACATTAAAGTTACATTTCTGACACTTTTGTCCAAAGTGACAAACTAGTTCAGTCCAAAGAGACGAAGGAGAAGCCTGCAAAAAAAAAACGTTTTGAACATGACACTAAACCCACAAGGCTGCAGGTACATGAATCAAGGTAAGGGCGGAAATGAAGGGAGAGAGAGCATGCCAGATATCAGGTCCTCTCTGAAGGGACAGATTTGTTTTTAATGCAAAACGCCTAAAAGCCTTTGAGGGATAAAGCATAATATTGGCGCAAAGCTGTGTGGCTTGTTTAATTGTGATAGTATACAGTAGTGGTTTAAACATGATGGACTGTGTCGGGTATTAATGTTGACATCTCTCTGCTTTTTAGGCCTCTGTGTCAGCCAAAGCAAGTGGATGGAGGCATTGTGTTCTAGCTAGTCCAACCTTTTTTTGCCTTGTAAACGCATGTCGACTGAATCCGACTGGTTAACGGAGGCATACAACTGCAGGGCAGAAATTGTAGTTGTGTGTGATGTCAAAATGATGTAAAATGACCATGAGTTAATGTGCATATTTAATTAAATGATGCACTTTGGATGGCAAAAGATTAATCTGTGATTATGATTATGATTATGAAGAAGAACTGAGCTCATTTAAATGTGTTCTCTCCACGTCTCCACAGACCTTGTGCCATGGTGGTGCCAGACTTCGAGCTGATCTGTGAGATCATGCTGGTGGCTGAGGGCTTTCTTGATGCCCGGGTCCTTGCCAGGAAGTTCATCACGCTCTACACGCTGTGCAAAGAGCTGTTGTCCAAACAGGTACTGTCTGATCTCTTCAATGTTACACATCTGATCTGGTTATAGAAGACTCACATCTATATCAACTTCAAAGCCTGTAAACTGACACAATGCTCTTTTTCAACATATTTGAGGCTTTTGAACAAGGAATGACTGAGAGGTACCACACAAGAGCTGAGTCGCTAACTTGACTGTCAGAGTGGAGGGTTACATGCATATGAATGAGAAGCTCCAGGCTTGTGATGTTGTTCTATCTAGTAGTGTCTTCTTTAATCCTTTCTGCCTGCCAAATCCACAACGCTAAATCTCTGGACAGTTAAATTACTCAAGCACCACTCGTTCACTAAGGCCTTTGGCCTCAGTTAATGCTCCACCCTGCCATTAGTGCTGTTTATCTCGAGCCTGTGTTTTTTCTTTTGTCCTTTGGTCTCTTGAAAGGCGCTGTATAAATTTAAGTTATTATTATTATGATTATTATTTTCCAGTCATGTGCTGTTTTACATGCAGGACATAATTTAAAGAAAACAATAATGTTATGTACAGTGCTGCCTCAATGTATCTGTGGAGCGTAGATAACTTCAGCTAAGCAATATAATGAGGAGAAAATCCAGCAACCAAAGGCCTCATTTCACTCTGAAAGCACAGCAGTTCCTTTTTTATTGTTTTGTATAGCTGTAGTTCTCCAGACATTTTTAAATATCACGATAACAACACTTTTTTAAAACCTTGCTCAAAGTTGTTTGCCTCAGTTCTGATACAAATTTCCATCTTTAGCAACTTAGTGGTAATGAAATCAAATGATAATGAACAGACTGCTTCTCTAAGCTCACAAGGGTTGAAACTGCAAATCAATGGCACATTTATGCAGTATAAAACAAAAGTGATGACAGAGGAAACTCACTGTAAAAATGTGTTATATTAGGATTATTATTTTGTCTCGTGTATATGGAGAAATGTCATTTCAATCAATTTGAATTGGTTAAATGAACCAGTGAGCAATTGGAAATTTGGAGTTAATATTTGTTGATGACGAGTCATGATATGTGTATTTGTGTATTTTCCTCTGCTCACTGATATTTCTCTGGTCTTTACCAAAGGACCACTATGACTGGGGCCTACGAGCCATCAAGTCAGTGCTGGTGGTGGCCGGCTCCCTGAAGAGAGGAGACCCCGACAGAGCGGAGGACCAGGTGCTGATGCGAGCGCTAAGGGACTTCAACATCCCCAAGATTGTGACTGATGACATGCCAGTGTTCATGGGGCTGATTGGAGATCTGTTTCCTGCCCTGGACGTGCCCAGGAAGAGAGATTTCGACTTTGAGAAGCATGTAAAGGACTCTATCCTGGACTTGAAGTTACAGGCTGAGGACAATTTTGTACTTAAGGTAGAGTAAACACGATTCCTCCACAGCCTGCTGACAGCTCTCATGCTTGTCTGCTGATGTTAAACTCAAAAATGTGGCTAAACCAAGGATAAAGGCAAGCTCAAGTAGTTTGAGAAGCAAAAGCAAAGTCCCCAAATAGGGTTTTAATCCACAACAATCTATCAGATATTAGCTGTTGGAGTTGTCGCACTCATTTATTCATCCATCCATTATCTATACTGCTTATCCTTTGACGGATGCAGATGGAGCTGGAGCGAATCCCCACTGACACTGACCAATAGGGTTCACTCTGGACAGGTCTCCAGTGCTGAGCAGTGTCGACATACAGTCACTCTCACATTCACACATTCAGTTCATTTGTATTTTCCAATCAACCTCACCCTAGTCTGCTTGTTTTTGGACCGTGACAGCAGGAAATCCAAGAAA
The DNA here is from genome assembly GCF_947347685.1 of Pleuronectes platessa. Lineage (NCBI taxonomy): Eukaryota > Metazoa > Chordata > Actinopteri > Pleuronectiformes > Pleuronectidae > Pleuronectes > Pleuronectes platessa. Next base: position 16,471,040 of record NC_070646.1, on the reverse strand, counting down.
ACAATGGAATAAATACTGTATACACCATCTCCTCAAACTAACCTAGACCTAATTCCTCCCACAACCCTTAAACCACTCTTAACTCTCAAACAGCAGTCTCTACCCATTGTAAACTAAAGTCTCTCTGAGTACACACACACACACACATACACACAGACACACACACACACACATACACACAGACACACACACACACACAGACACACACACACACACACACACACACATACAAACACATGCACAGTAGAAGGCACTATATGTCAGAGTCACATGAACACAGGACCAGGGGAAATAAGTGCAATCTGCCTCAGGTCAAATAGACATGGGAACCACATAATACCAGTCCATCAATGGAGGCTGGCACTGCACCATGCCACTTAACCCTGACATTATGAGAGACAGCCACAGAAATAAACAAAGAGGAGGAGAAACAGAGGGGGAGAGAGAATGGCATGTCAGTCAATAACAACCATCCACACCCAGAGCCTGAACTTCTACTGCCTTTGTTTGTATGGCCAACCTTTTGATTTCAGGGGGAGCGGGCGAGTTGAGAGAGAGAGAGTGCACCCCTTAAAGTGTTAGCCTGTGCTAGCAGTAGACCTCCCTGCATCAAAGCAGCAATCAGCCGGGGCCTTTGGGAGTGTGAAGCCGCCCGCCTGCGCCCCGGCTGAATGGATGAGGAGTAGGAGCAGCAAGGAGCCTGGTCGATGGCATTGATTGAGCTCTGCCATCTGTATGTTTAAGTGGAAGTGGGGAGGAAATCTCTCTTTACCCCTTCCTCTCCCTTTCACTCTCTGTTACCCGCTCTGTGGTGTCGCCACACATACCTGGATTCACGGGAAGTGTTAGAGTGTGAGACCACTGAGTCAAGGAACAAAGAAACCACAGTAAAATAATCTTTTAATATAATTTGTTTTTAAAATAATAATATATATACTTTAGAGCTTTTTCCCCCCAATCTTTGTCATCGACCCTCTATGTGAGGAAGACAGAGCATTATCTAAAACGTTTCACTGTGTTTGTTTGGTAGGTGGTGCAGCTGGAGGAGCTGCTGGCTGTGCGCCACTCTGTGTTTGTGATCGGGAACACCGGCACAGGAAAGAGTAAGGTGCTGAGGTCACTCCAGAGGACCTACCAGAACATGAAGCGCAGACCCATGTGGACCGACCTCAACCCAAAGGCTGTGACCAATGACGAGCTTTTCGGGATCATCAACCCAGCCACAAGAGAGTGGAAAGATGGTGATGGAGGAGTCATGTAGAAAAAGTGTATGACAGAGTGACAAGAGAACAGAGTAACTAGAGTGTGCTCTCTCTCTCTTCCTGCAGGCCTTTTCTCCAACATATTGCGTGACCTGTCCAATGTCGCTCACAACGGGCCTAAGTGGATCGTTCTGGATGGAGACATTGACCCAATGTGGATTGAGTCCCTCAACACAGTCATGGATGACAACAAGGTGTGAGCAAATTGAAGATTGTGTGTGTGTGTGTGTCTGTGTGTGTGTGTGTGTGTGAGTGTGTGTGTGTGTGCGTGTGTATGTGTGTGCGTGTGTGTGCTTGTTGTAAATGCGTTGACTTATAGTCTTTCCTTCACAACACATGTGACACATTCACTGTCTGCTGTAAATGATCAGACAGATATGAATAGGAGATTGTGGCTCTGGACAATAGAGTGTTTATAAAAAGCTCTCCACACAACCTACAGCACACAAGCAATAAAAAGTGACAGTATATTGTAGAGCTGTTTGAGGAGGAAGCACAAAATGAGCCCCTTCCTTCTCGGTGATGTCCTCATACACTGTGTCTGGTTCTGTTAGGTGCTGACTCTGGCCAGTAACGAGCGGATCCCTCTCAACCCTACCATGAGGCTGGTGTTCGAGATCAGCCACCTCCGTACCGCTACTCCTGCCACAGTGTCCCGAGCAGGTACTTCTTGCTTTTCTTCTTTCTTTGCTCTTTGTGCTCCGTATCGAAAAGGTCGTTTCAAACAATCAATCAAACGTAAGTGCAGTTCAAAGCGCTTCACAATTGATGATAAGCCTAGACAAAACAAATAAAAATGCTCTCACTGAAATTACGGAAAATAGATTTCAAAAGTTATAAAAGCAATTAACAAAATTATTATCGGTGAGGGGAATGATAATATAATAATCATTATTATATATAACATTAGTCTTTCTCTGTTCCAGGTCAGCAATCCGGCTGCAGAGTTCTGCAATAGCTGTAGCTCAATTATGATATTTTTGAGTAGACCAGATAGTCAGGGATTGCAACGTTCACGCCCGCATGAAATTAGTCGAAGTGAAGTGATCATCAGTTTTTCTGCGTCATTCAGAAACCTCAGAACCGCAATAATCATTTAGAATTAATATAAAGTAATAAATATAATGATTTTAGACATGTCTATATCAAATCACAACACATAACATGTTGAGAGATGTTGTGCATTTGGCCATTTACATGTTTAGCATACATACTTTATAACACACAAATTGTCAATGTGTCCTTTGATTTTTTTATTTCTTTATTTGAATTGTTTTTCTTAAATATTGTTAGCTGCCAGGTATATTCTGCTGTGTACATTGCATTTGATAGAATCATGGAGGTGCCACCATGGAGTACTTACATATTTTTACCTGTGTGTTCTCTCCAGGCATCCTGTACATAAACCCAGCAGATCTTGGCTGGAACCCCCCCGTATCCAGCTGGATTGACAATAGGCCGGTCCAATCAGAGAAGGCCAACCTGACCATACTGTTCGACAAGTACCTCCCCTCTTGCCTGGACGTCCTCAGAACGAGGTAAGCAGCTTCTCTGTGTCACTGTGAACATCATGATCACAGACATGTCCAGTTGACGCAGGATGTTGGGAAGCGAAATGTCTTGGGGGAGGGACTGTGCAGAGGTGGGTGGTTTGGACAGGAGCAAACCGGGAGTGACTCAGAAGAACTGGATGCTCTCCTGCATTCTCTTCTGCTGCACAGGACCACTCATCTCCTCTAACACCTCTGTCACCACTGCTATTGGAGCTGAGACAGAGAAGCAGGAAGCAGAGGAGGAGTAGTTTGTCCTCTATGAGAGGCCAAAAACCGGAAAAATGCACCACTACGCCACAGCTTATAAATGTGCCATCCAGTTTCTTGAAATAACAGAATTGCTTTGTTTTTTATGTTAAATATTTCAGTGAAAACATATTTAAACCTTTTGTTTAACTCTTTCTGCACAGTACCTCTTATTCTGACCCAATGATTCAGCTATAGTTGAGGGGTAGAGTGGTCGTCCTCCAATCTGATGGTCGGCAGTTCGATCCCCAGTCTGACCCATCTGCATGCCGAAGTGTCCTTGGGCAAGATGCTGATCCCCGAACGGCCCCCCCATAGAATAACTAAGTGCTGCGAATAGATGCACTGTATGAATGTGTGTGTGAATTTGTGAATGTAAAACTGTACTGTAAAGCACTTTGAATGGTCTTCAAGACTAGAAAAACGCTATATAAATACAAAACCATTTACCATTTACAGCACAAGTCCGTGGTAATGCTTGAATCTGGTCAGGTAATGTGTTTGTTTTTGCTCAGGTTCAAGAAGATCATCCCTATCCCTGAGCAGAGTATGGTCCAGATGCTGTGCTACTTGCTGGAGTGTCTGCTGACTCCTGAGAACACCCCACCAGACTGTGCCAAGGAACTTTACGAGCTCTATTTTGTCTTTGCTGCGGTCTGGGCCTTCGGGGGAGCCATGTTCCAGGACCAGGTACTGTGTGGGCCTCTGGCCATGTGAGGCACTTACTAAGTGGTTGCATAAACAGGGAGAAGAATGGGGCATAAGTGAAACAGCTGAAAACTGTTTTTTGCTCACTTTCTGTATCTATTCATGAAAAGTAATTTTTGAAAATTATTCTGAGTTGAAGAAATGACAGGCTTTTTAAAAAGGAATCTCTGCGTCTCTGTGTTGCTGCTGTTTATTTGTCCTCCGCTTCATAAGCACACCAATGCAACTGAAAGGCCCAGATCCATAGCTCTTGTATGGAGGAGAAAAAAAAGCAGGGAGGAAGTGATTGTGGAGTATTGACCCTCTGTGTCTCTGCGTGTGTGCTCTGTGTGAATAGCTGGTCGACTACAGAGTGGAGTTCAGCAAGTGGTGGGTGACTGAGTTCAAAACCATCAAGTTCCCGTCCCATGGAACTGTGTTGGATTACTACATCGACCCCGAGAGCAAGAAGTTTGAACCCTGGTCCAAATTGGTGCCCAAGTTTGAGATGGACGCAGATACACCGCTTCAGGTACAACAGCTTGTTTCTATCAGGATTTTACATCCAGTCCCATCGAGTGGATTACATCATACACACATCATCATGTAGTCAATTAGTCAACTGACAGAAGTTGTCAACTATTGACTAAAAGGTTCAATCTGCATCAGTTAATATTTCTGAATAAACAGGTTTCAGTTTCCTGCTGCTGCTGTATTCAATGATACAGCTCTGATAGATCTACTACAAGGTACCTGGCTCCAAATGAATGCTAACACTATAATCTTCTGTGGCAGCTGGATGTTTAAATAGTTTCATTCAACCAACTTTGCGTGACCATAACATGTCCGACATGAGTTTTATCTTCATGTGGGGTCTTTGTTTCATATGATAGCTTTAATTCAAAGCCCGACCCACTAATACATAAGCATCAATATTATTATTTCTTTCTTTATCACAGGTATCAGCTGCTATATCGGTCTGCAACAACAATAAATTACTGTAAAGATTGTTTGAGCTCATTTAAAAACATTCATTGGTTTGTCCACCAGGAAACTATATCAACTTTATAGCTATAAAGTATAAAATGTCACACTCTGTACCAATTTTGGTCACTCAAAACTTTAAAACCAAACAGGTTTAGTTTTACTTGTAACTGTACTTGTTTTGGCAATAACAGTATTTATCTAGTATCCCTTCCTGGTTCTAATGCCCTTTATCTGTTAAAATAGTTTATTTCATTTATTTAGGACTGTTTCTGTCACATCCAGGAAATCCAGTATCTTCTATTAGGCATTCTCTACCTTTTCACAGTTAAGATTGATTGATAGTTAGAATAGACATATTGGATTAGGTGATTGAGCAAATGTGTGTGTTTGTGTGTGTGTTTCCCATGTGCAGGCTTGCTTGGTCCACACAACAGAGACCATTCGAGTCCGTTACTTCATGGACCGCCTCCTGGAGCACCGTCGGCCCGTCATGCTGGTGGGGAATGCTGGGACTGGGAAGTCTGTCCTGGTCGGGGACAAACTGGGATCGTTGGACGCAGATAAATACATGATTAAAAATGCGCCCTTCAACTACTACACTACATCTGCTATGCTCCAATGTAATAACCCTGCATTTACATTAGCCTTTTTACAACAGATACAGAAAATATTAACGTCTGGTTGATTAACCTTCGAAAACAGTGTTTAATGCTACATGTATTAGACTTAAAACATTTCATAATACTAAGGCTAACACACACCTGTAGTTAAATTGTGATTCATTCCGTGTGAACCATAGGCCTTTATCAGAGCCATTTAGAGAGTCTTTATGTTTATGTTTCCAGTAAGCATGGAAACTATTTCAGGTCAAAACTCAGGCACTGAAATGAGGAACCAAAATCCTCGTTGATTCGGTCTGGTGGATCCCGGACGTGTAGGACCCCAACCCTATTCATACTGTGATCCTTTTGGGGGTCCTCCTCTGTACTCTACCAGTTATGTGTCAATACTGACCCCCGACTCTTTACCTCAACCACTCCCAGATATTGTTTATTCTCAGTTCTCACTCTGTCTTCCCCTCACCTCTGCTCCATCACTCTTTTCCTACACAGCGGTGCTGGAAAAGCCCCTGGAGAAGAAAGCAGGGCGTAACTACGGACCTCCAGGCAGCAGAAGACTCATCTACTTCATAGATGACATGAATATGCCTGAGGTGGACGCATATGGCACCGTGCAGCCTCACACAATCATACGCCAACACATGGACTATAATCACTGGTAAGGCTATGACATTATATTGCAGCTATGACACATATCCTGTAAGTATGAGTAAACATGAGTTTGTTGCAGTTTAAAAGAGGAATATTATGTCTAGACCGTCTTCCTGGGTGAAATCAGTGGAACTGTTTAAGACTGTAATTGCCTAAATGATGGACACTTTCAGACATTTTCTCCATGTATTAACACAGAAGAGGATCATTCAGATAATGGAGTGCCAGCAGCTGATAGGTCTAATACCATAATAATTCACATGAACAGCCTTTCTGCTGAAATCGCTTCCCCTCTAGTATTCAGACAGATCCCCGCTTCAGTATCAATGGGCTACAACTTCTACAAGAGTCAGGAGTCAAATGCGAGAGCAGCAGTTCTATGATTCCCCTTAAAAGGATTTTGTTGCTCATCTCTCTGACACAGTGAGGCCATTCTGAACATGGTTCCACTGCGTCAGACACAGGCTGACTGGCTTAGACACAGTCAGCCCATTAGAGATATGCTGGGAGGATTTCAGGTATGAAATTGAGAGGAAGGAGGATGCCACTGAGCCACGCCAGCTTAAGTGGGAGCTGAGGCATCCATATCGGCATAAGTGTGGGGAAGGGTTTTGTGTGTGTGGGAGCTAGGGTGTGTGTTTTCTGTGCATTTTGAGGCTGTTAAATAATGATGTTTTTTTGTGTGTGTGCACTCTCAGGTATGACCGTACTAAACTGCTTTTGAAGGAAATAAACAACGTTCAATATGTATCCTGCATGAACCCCACAGCTGGCAGCTTCACCATTAATCCACGACTGCAGGTACAGCCCCCCCCCCAACTCCCTTTACTTAATGCTGCAAACACTCACAGGTTGAGGAACAACTTGTTTACTGTCTCCTTGCTTGTGCTGTATCTCCATCAACAGCGGCACTTCTCAGTCTTTGCCCTGTCATTTCCCGGACCCGAGGCCCTGAGCACCATCTACACCTCCATCCTGTCTCATCACCTGAAAGGACCGGGCTTCACCGCCACCCTGCAGAAGAGCTGCCCCACCCTGGTCCAGTTAGCCCTGGCTCTGCACCAGCGCATCTCCTGCAACTTCCTGCCCACCGCAGTCAAGTTCCACTACATCTTCAACCTGAGAGATCTCTCCAACATTTTCCAGGTGACACAAATATAGAAAAATGTATGAGAAGGATTTATCCACATAGACCTTCTTTGAGAAAAAGGAACAACCTCAGGTTAATCCTTTCATAATGAAATGTCAGGAGTTGCCTGGGAGTTGTGTGCTTCTTCACTTCACTCCCTTTTCCATTTTAAACACGGAGTGAGGTGGTTTGCTGCAGTTCTCTCTCTGGTTCTATGGCTCTGCCTCCCATGTGGAAAGAGTCAGGCTTCTGTCACTAATTTCTCATCTAAATGATTATTGATTTAAGAGCCGAGTCTGAAAGCTAGAAATAAGTCTGAGATAAGTGTAACAGAAAATAGAATGGATTTGCACTTCCACGGGTTTTAGTGATGATTTAATGTATTTAAATGAATATAATATCAGAGCAGGGAGGCTGTGAAGGGAGAAGCTTTTGGGGCAATAATTCTGTCAGAATCCTCCACGGTTTCATGGGGGGCAGGCTCCCTCATTTAACACACTCCGTTGTAATAATTAATGCTTTAAGCCACTCAGCTATAGAAAACTAAATTTTTCATAATTTTATCTGGAGTTTACAAAGGCAGCTCTGGGTTTTCACTATATAATCAACTATCTACTACTGCAGATGTAATAAAATTATGTTTTATGTGCACTTGTTAAAAACTGCACTAATCGATATTTGTTACGTTAACAATAGATAAAATTAATGTGTCATGTTAAAAGAGTCGTTTATAGTTTGGACTCACAAGCACTACAAGGCCGCGCATTAAAAGGTGAGGACAAGCAACTAAATCCAAAAGGGGTAAGTAGTTTTTTCAGGCTGTTCACAGAGACACTCAAAGCTAAATGCTAACGTCAAAACACAAACAAGCTCACAGTCTCAGTGCTGACATGCCGATAGGCAGCAGATATAATGGTACACCACATTTAGCATTGTAGTTTAGCATATTAGTATTCTGAGGCCAGCTTTAGAATAGACCTTTCTACCTGTTTGTCAAAGTCATTCTGCATAGTGCAACTGGATATCCAATGGCCACTCAGAGGGAACAGTGTGAAAGTTTTGGTGGCTGTTCCTCTAGAGAGTTTGTAAAGGACGTCAGAAAGGGACTCCTGGAGCTAGTTTGAAGTTTTCCTGTCTAACTCTTTCTGCCCGACATCTCCTGGCACGACCGGTGGAGGTTAGCAGAACTTGCAGCTCACAGATCTGTCTCTGCTGTAATTCCCCCTCCACACCTCTGCGCTTTAACACCTTCAGAAGTTGGAAAGTATTTGCGGCGACTGTACAGACGATTTCTTTAATATCGAGCACAAGGCCTAATTGTCACTCAGCGTTTTCTGGCTGGAGGTTTCAGATGTTTACCTCAGCGGAAATAATTGGGGGACTCTTTGTGATTCACTTTATTTTTCAAAACTTTGAAAGATTGTAGCCAGAAGACAGTCTTGTTATGATCATCTCTAATGAGGCAGAAAGATGAGCTCAGAGACTCTGTGTGTTGAAAAGGTGTTTTTAAATGTGACAAGAGAAGCTGGTCCAGACAAAGCTCAAGGATGCATCTTTATGAAAATATTGTTTATGTTATTTGCTGACAAAATTCTCAGGCGAGGGCTTTTATGTTGAAATATGAGTGGAGCTAAATTATTCTCCTGCTTTTTTTCAACACATTTTCCCACTTTGTCCCTGAGCACTTACCTTCTCACTGGGTCTTCTGCTTCAGACTGTCTCCATGAAACACTGGGGCGAACACCCGGTTGATGTTAGATTAGACAAACTATAAGTCAAGTACTGTAGCCAAATTCTGCTTTAAGTGCAAGACAAACACTTTCACATCCGACCCGGAGCATTGTCAAAGAGCTCTGTTTGCCAGGGTTCATTCTCAGCCATGACCAGCAGGCATTTCTGCCGGCCTGTCTTCTCCACGTCAGCCTAAATGAGCTCCTTGAAGCTCAAGAGGCAAGTGAGAGGATGGGGGGATGTGGACAGAGTAAAGGCAAAGAGAGAGAAACAGAGTACATGAGAGTCACGTTGCAGAGTGACTCTGAAGCAGAACTGTACTGACTGCACAATATGTCTGTATGATGTTTCGTGGATAGTCAGCTGGGTGCATTAGTTAGGGGGGGAAGTAGTGTTTGGGGCTCAGAGCAGCTGTCAGGCTACAGGGAAAGCGTGCACAGACAGATACATGCCGGCACACAGAACTCTCTAATCCCTCTCATCTGAGTGGAGCAAAGCGATGAAGAATCAGGGAGAGAAAGTCAGCTGGATAGAAGGAAAACAAAGTTCCTCAGTTTGTTAGCGCTTTGCTGTTTGTTTGATTGGTACGATGCACAGCTAGACTCGAGTATGACGGCCATGAGGAGTTGCCATATGGTGTTAGTCGTTTTGCTCAGGCACACTTTTACACACAGTGATGTCATGATTGTCATCATTAAGCAATGAAATGGAGTAGAAAAGGAGATCAATTAAAAGTCAAAGGATTATTTCATTCACACATACGTGGAAAAGAAAACATCTTGACTTTTGTAGATCTAGAGAAGTGGCGATAATTCTGGCTCAGTACACATGCACACAAATCAACACACAGCACACCTCCCCTATCTGCACCATTACACAGTGGCTCTAGCAGCCAATTTTCTCATTCAGTGGGCTAAGATATGAAGGCAGATCAGATTCAGCTGGCTTTACCCCCAGAGAGGATTCTGTTGATTAGAATAAGTTCTGGGGCTGGAAACACACAACATCTGTTTGCCTAGCTCAGCCTCCTGGGGGACAATGTGCAGAGGGAAACAAGTTCCCGGGCGTCCCCTCGTCCTCTTTCTCGTCCTCTACCACACCTGTTATGTGAGGTGCCTAAAGGGGCACCGTCCATTCTGCTCGTCTTGACGGGAATGGCCGTGTGGGAAACATATACATTATACAAGCATCCAGTAGAGACATGTTAATCATCAATCATCCACTAAACACTCATCTGCTCAGTGTATTGATTCCCTGGATTTCTGTTGTTTTCAATTAGGATGAGTAGTAGTAGTAGTAATCTGTCTGGATATGGGGGTCCCACAGGATCTTAGCCAGGAAATTCTCAACCACCTTTGGAGGTTTTTTCTCTGGGACCTCCAGCCCATACTTGCCACAGATGTTCCTCTTCCTCATGTCATCCATGGTTATTGTGTTCCATGTATGCCGTCCTTACCGACATGTCAGCTGCGTCTTTACACATCCTGCACCTGGGATCCTGTCTGGTGTGGTAGACCCTGGCCCCTGAAAGCTCACTAAACATAAACATGTTGGCAATGTTGTCATTGTGTGCATATTAGCATACTGACTTCGGTAAATCTGTTTACTTGATCATTATAAGGTGTTACTGATATTTCTGAGAGTAAAATAGGGTTAATGTCATTGCTGCTATGTTTTCATGATAGTGGGTCTTTTTTCAGAGCCTTATGTCATCATAACATTCACATGTGAAATCACAAATTTAGAATTTGGACACTCAAAAAATAGCAGACTTCAAAAAAGGGAAACATTTCCAGACAAGCTCATAGGCTGAAATAACTAAACCCTCTTTGAAAGCACTGCAGCCACATGCAACCCAATTCCCTGATTTTTCACAATTCATTTCTTCCATCCAACACCTGCCCACAGAACTTGTAACCACATGCGGCAACACTTCTGAGACAGTGAGATGAAAGGAAAGCTCTGCCGTTATTTTCTGAGTTTCTCTGACTAACAGCTTGCCCACTCAATATCCATTGATTTACTCTGAGTGACTGAGCTGTATTTCCCTCCTCGTTTTAGTGTAAATGGGCCAAATCAGCTTCTGGAATGAAACTCTAAGCTTTGCTCTCTCCCATCTCTGCCCAGGGCATTCTCTTCTGTACCAGCGAGTGTCTGAAAGCCCCTCCGGACCTGCTGAAAATCTACCTGCACGAGTGCAGCCGGGTCTACAGAGACAAGCTGGTGGAGGAGCATGACTTCGAGGTCTTCGATAAGCTGCAGGTGGACACAGTGAAAAAGTTCTACGAGGTAAGAGTTTTTGACAAAGTTCTGCCGGGTAAGACAAGGTGGAGGGAGCAGGGAGAGGAGGTGGAGGAAATCATTAGGCTGCCTGCTCTGTGTCTGGACCTCGACATCAGTGGTCAACACAGCGAGGAGAAGGAGCAGAGGAGAAAAGACAGAATGTCTTTTAGTGTGGGAGGGGGCTGATGAGACGGAGGGCCAGGAGAGGGTTAGTGAGAATATTAATCAGTATGGTATGGGGGCCTGGCTGTCAGGGTGTGTGCTGTCAACCCAGCAAATTGGAAAACATTTTAATGGTTTTCTGTCCACTGCTCCCCTCACTACCCTCTCTGGCTCTATTGCATGCACACTAGTCATGGCACAATGAAGAGCCTGACAAGTCTATGTTTACAGACACCCACAGAAATAGAAGGAGGAGAAAAATAATCCTACCCTCTCTACAATATATTATTTAAAGCTCACACCTTCTGCAAACTTATGACAATTTGTGCCACAGAGCAGTAATATCAAACAATAATATCTTTAGAGACATAGAGCTGTAAGAACGTGCTCCTATGAAATTGAAGACTGCAACAGACCATGAATTATATGTGAATCTGTACAAAAATGCCTCATTCTTCACAGCTCCTGCAGCTCTATGCCAGTGAAAGTTTACAGAGGGTGCAGGCATCCTTTAGGGACACACAAAATCTCTCCAGTGAAATAATTTGTGGCCATATAGTTGCCCGGGTGAAAATGAACTAGGTCACCCTGTGCGCAGCTGTGATATTCAGCTGTGTCCCTGTCCAGACTGTTTAAGCTTAACACTAATGTTATGCTGAAAGGGACAGCCTGTGTATTTGTATATTTACAACTCCAATATGTGTGTGCTTGTGTGTGTATCCCCCCCTTAGGAAATAGACGAGACTCTGGCGGAGGTCAAGGAGATGAACCTGTACTGCCACTTTGCCAGTGGGCTGGGGGAGCCCAAGTACCTGGCTGCAGAGTCCTGGAGCAGCCTCAACAAAACCCTGCTCGAAGTGCTGGACGCCTACAACGAGGTCAATGCCACCCTAAACCTGGTGCTGTTTGAGGATGCCATGGCTCACATGTAAGTGGAAGTGTTGCAACCCCCTGTGGGACTGTGGGGGGGAGACTACACTACAGAATGAATGAAGAAAAAATGTTTTGGTCAGGTTCTTTATTGTCTAAAAAGAAAAACAAATGGCTTCCCATTATCAATCAGTAAAACACCAAGCAGTGACAGGACATCATGACGGCCTAACCAAAATTGAGAGTAGAGGTTTAGTTTAGTTGACTGTATGGTGTATATCTTTCTAATTGTCAACAATTACCTGAAATAGACTCAAACCAACATCTAACTAACAAGTCACTGCAGTGAATTGTAGTGATAATCTCCTTAACAAGAGAGTGCATATTTTTCTGAAGGATTTCAATTGTGCTTGGTTATGTGTGCAAACAGTCAAAGGCCCTGAGATACACTGGTGACTTGTCCAGGGTGTACATCACCTCTCACCCAGTGTCAACTGGGATTGGCCAAGTGGAATATATAATGGAAAAAAGTTAAATTCTTTACATTTGAAATATATGGTACTTCAGATATTTTATATGTTACATGGATGAAGGCCATTGAAGTGTGAGAGATGAAAGCAGCTGAAGAGCAAGAGATACAAGTTGAACGTCAGCTGAGCTGTGAATGATGAAAGCAGTTCAGTTTCAGTCCAAGTTCTGCAGCAGTGGAGGTGTTGGTCGGTGTGTGAGCAGTGACAGCAGTTGAAGTGTGCTGGTGTATTTCTTTTAGAATGAAGCTACAACAAAGCGAAACAGAAATAATTTCCTCTATTCACCATGAAGAGACATCATCTCGTTATAAGTGAGATTCTCAGGAGTCCACTACAGCTGAGTCCAATCTGTAACACATTTCATTGTGGCACAGCTTAATGAAACAGAGTGATGAGGGCGGGGGTGACTCGCTGCATGAGAGCAGAGAGCGGGAGGCAAAGGCAACCTGTGTGTTTGTATTATGAGTCAGTTGTCTTCACATTGTCTTCATATCTGTCCTTCCTCCCTCCCCCGACTGTCTGCACCTCCACATGTAGCTGCCGCATCAACCGAATCCTGGAGTCTCCACGGGGTAATGCGCTGCTGGTCGGAGTGGGCGGCAGTGGCAAGCAGAGTCTGACCCGACTGGCTGCCTTCATCTCCAATCTGGAGTTTTTCCAGATCACCTTGAAGAAAGGCTACGGCATCCCTGACCTGAAGGTATGAGGAGAGTAACACAGCAAACTTACTTCTCTGCACAATCATCCATCAGCGCTGGTCTGTTTGTCTCATATTGAGTCTTAACAAGTTTCTAACATGCATACAGTTCAGCCAGGTGAGGTACAAACGTATACATGGTGATGTCTGAGGCAAAGACAGGCATAACCCCGACAGTATGTCAACACAGTGGGAGAATCCACATGGTGTCCTCACACTGACTACGTTTATACAGGCAGCATTATTTCAGCTATAGTTGCAAGAAGAGTTTCCCATTCAAATCACCATTTACATGTTACTGAGCAGAGTATCACTGTGACGTGAAGCAGGTGGTAACTGCTGCTCAGGTTGATATTGTAAAATGCTGGGGAAACTCCAATCAGATTTAATAATGGGATGAAGACATGTTGATATAATGCAACTCAGGTCAGAATACTACAATGTCTTGATTCAATTATTGCTTATTTGGAGTATGACCTCACTCAGGTTGAGGTTATGAGAAATTGCTGTCTACATGGCAGCGTCTTATTCACACTGTTCTGTCTTATTCAGGTAAATATATGAATATTCATGTCCATGTGAATGTGGTCAGTTATCCAGGTCTCAGCCATATTTTTCTCTTCATCTGTAAATATATATATTTAGATATATATATTTTATTTTCTATTTAAAATTTTAGCTATTCTATTTTATTCTATTTTATACTATTTCTATTTCATTTTTATTTTTTTGGTTGTATTTACTTGAGCATTGCTAGAAGAGAGCCTGTGACTCGAGCATTTCATTGCCAGCGACTGCTTAATGTTATTGTTGTGCATTTGACAATAAAAAATCTTCAATCTTCAATCTTGAATTGACCACTACGTTAGGCCGCTAGCAGCCTGGTCTCATTCTGTGTGTCCCCCTCCCACTCCATGTCTCTTTCTCTCTCCCTATCTCCCAGTGTGACCTGGCAGCCCTTTACATGAAAGCTGGCGTGAAGAATATTGGCACCGTGTTCCTAATGACTGATGCCCAAGTGGCAGACGAGAAGTTCCTGGTTCTGGTCAACGATCTGCTGGCATCAGGTAACAGCAGGCTCGGCTAATTACTGCATGTCATGTTTTGCAACAGAGAAATGCTTTTGCTTCGCCTCAGCAACAAATCACTGCGGTGCCGCTTCTACGGCTTCACTCATCAACCAAACACATCATTGTGAGGGATTGCAGCCACGGCTGAGAGCCACATGTAGATTTATACGCTACATTCAATGAGTACAACACATAGTGAAGCATAATGAAATATGAGGATAAATGATTCTCTGTATACCAATCTTAGCAAAGGAATAGTTTGGGAGTTAAAATCAAAGCTCTGCAGTTCAGCTTGATATAAAACATTGCAACAGCAAAACAAAGTTATGCTTTTACATTGTAAACAAAATGTTAAAAAGGAAGTGATTTCTATGAATATTGTTGCCATGATGGAGAGCAGCACCCGCGGCCGATGTTTGTGGAATTAGTAGGAAGATAGAATGTGGCAGTCGTCATGTTACCCATGTAATGTTGCAGGTTGCTGCAGTCTCCCTATCATTTGCGCTCAGTGGGTTTCTTAATGATGACGTGACATTCATTGTGTTACTGTGTCGGACTTTTCAACTCCACTGGCAAAAAAAGTAATTCTACTCTGGATTCCTTATTTTCACTAGAAGGACACTCAGAGAGCGAGTACCTCCATCAAGGCTGAGTGGCCACTTAATCACCATATTGTGTGAATATGAATTGATAAGACACATAAGTCGTGTACACAGAACTTATCTACAAACTGCTAATTATCCATTCTCTATGATGGTTAAATAGAATAAAGCGAAAGATTAGAACATTATGGTTTAATGATCACAAAGTCCATTCTTACCTTCCAGTGAGTGAATATAGATTACCCCCTTAAAAATGCTTATTTTGATTTGAAAATCTGGATAATGATTGGCATCCAGACCAAATTGTATCTGTTCATAGATATTAGCACTCTGCAAATGCCAGACTTTTTTACTCTTTTTCTTGCATTATTTCTTGCGAGATTCAATTTCATCTTATCATTTTATCCCTTAAAGGAGAGATTCCTGACCTGTTCCCAGACGACGAGGTGGAGAACATCATTAGCTGCGTGAGGCCAGAGGTCCGCGCCTCGGGATTGATGGATACGAGAGAAAACTGCTGGAAGTTCTTCATCGACCGCGTTCGACGACAACTCAAGGTGAAACTCAAGTACAGGACAAAAAGCTGTTTCTGTTACTTTGAATTCCACAACCATTCATGCAGAAAGAGTCGTTCTCAGTGGTTTACCTTGGGGGCAAAGTTTGACATTAATCTCTCTCGTAGAACTGCGTCTGAATTTGCTCTTTCTCCTGTCTTAATACAGCAGTGGCATGCTGCCTCACACTCTCATTTACCATCTCGAAATAAAACAACCCTCAGACTTCGATAAACACCTGGTTTATGATGAAGTCTCCCCCTAGACAATTTTCTTTTTTGACATTCTCAGATGAACCTGAATGCGTCGGCAAGCGATGGACGCCATAAATATAAATCACAAGCACAACAGTTTCAGATAATTCCACCAACGTGCAGACACTTTGTTTCCCCTTGGGAGATGAGGGATTCCATGGGGTTGCTTATCCTGTCATTATTACAGTGTGCACGCCCACAACACCACCGCCCACATCCTCCACTCCTGCCTGGCTCCCAGCTCAAGCCTCGCTGGGTTGGAGAGTGAACAAATGAGGAAGACAGTCCCATGGGCACGGGTTTGAAAAGAGTGGATTTCTCTCCTTGTTTCAAAATGAGTCTGTCTGGATGGAAAGAGCTGCTCGTCAAAGAGTCTTTCTCACTCAGAAAGTTTGCATCAAATTTGCTGAGGTGTCTGTCACTGCCTGTAGCTCTGCGTGACAAGCACCTGTTTCCCAAAAAACTTTACAGCATTGTCACATTATTATCTGTGACAGGGGTCACGTGATAGGATCCTGACCAATCAGGGAAGGCTACGCGGTGACTGAAAAAACCCTAGTGAGTAGGAAAATGTTAGCAAAATCGAAACTTCAGAAATCAGACTCTGTGGGACCCCGCAGATCATGTGGCCCGCATCCAACCTCCACCACAAGTTGCCATGGTTTTGTATTAACAGACTACAAGAAGTAAAGAACCAGTTATGAGAAGTTGAACCTTATGGTTTAGTTGATGACACATAGAGTCCCTTCTGATCCAAGCAGCGAGGTGAATCAGTGTGTACGACAAATATAACATGAAATGTAAAGCATCATTGTTGTTTCCTTCAGTTGTTTGTTGTTTCTGTCATCAGTCGTGTCTTTGGCTGGGCCTCTGTGTGTTTGCCTCTTCAGTCTAATGCTCCTGAGCATCTGGCCGAGCTTCTCAACAAGCCAGCTGTTAGTCTCCAACAGAGAAAATCAGTCTGACAGAACCCACAGCTCAACGCACTTTTAATCCACATGCTCGCTGGGGCTTTATTTGCTTAGTGATGGAGCTGCAAATAATTAATGCAGAGTTTTACATTCTCCCTCTTGACCACCAAGAAGTGCCGATCGGAGCAGGAATTATTTTCTCTGTCTGACTGTGAAATAAAATGATCTCAATCTTGCTGCTTTGTCAGACTTCACACTCAATTATGTTTAACATTTTGTGTGTCTGTGTGTGTGTGTGTGTGTGTGTGTGTGTGTGTGTGTGTGTGTGTTCACCTCCATGTATTGCAGGTGGCTCTGTGTTTCTCTCCAGTGGGTAATAAACTGAGGGTTCGCGGCAGGAAGTTCCCCGCAGTGGTGAACTGCACGGCAATCGACTGGTTCCACGAGTGGCCACAGGAGGCGCTGGAGTCAGTCAGCTTCAGGTTCCTACAGGAGGTGGAAAATATTGAAGTGAGAGCAGCTCATACTCTAATACACACAGAGACATGAAGCACCCAAAAAAATGAGGTTCATGCCCCGAAAAATACAATTTCAAATGTCAGGCACAGTGACACAATGAATGTGATATTAATTTCAAGAGCAAGACTGGAAACCCATGAATTAAATTCAGAGCCTGAGCCTCAGGAGATATTGCTTTCCCACTAAATCTGCAGATTCATCCGCTTTCTGTGTGAATCAGTATGTAACCAGCTCTGTAACTTATAATTCCCACAGCCTGAAGTGAAGGACTCAGTCAGTAAATTCATGGCGTACGTGCACACGAGCGTGAATCATACATCCAAGGAGTACCTGGCCAATGAGCGGCGCTACAACTACACCACGCCCAAGTCTTTCCTGGAGCAGATCAATCTGTACCGCAGCCTGCTGGGTCAGAAGAGTAAGCTCCTCACCAACAATATGGAGAGGCTGGAGAACGGCCTGCAGAAGCTCAACAGCACCTCAGCTCAGGTACAGTACATCAGCATCCATTTAAAACTTGATAAAGATACGGTATGTTTCTCTTTTCCATGGTTTCATGCTCAGTATCCCTGTTTTTTTTATTTGAATGCCTTAAAACAAAAGTCTCTTTACTCATTAAAGACAGGAAAACTTAACCAAGCTGCGTGTTATCTTAAAAAGGGTTTCTAAAATGTTTCTGTTCTATGAAACTATAAAACTAACACACTTTTCGGCCCATGTCTCAATATCCGAATTTAGTGAAAAATAATATACTCTGTATCACTCCTCACCTCATAAGCTCATAAAGCATACTCACAATTATCTTCTCTGGTAATTGACAAATCATTGATCTATACTCTATCGCCGCCTACTGGCTTAGTATGCTTGCTTGAACATTTGTAGTCGTTTTGTGATCGTGTAAAAAGAAGAACGTGTGGACGGAGATGTTAGCAGCCCTAATTATAAATGGTGTGCACTGTGCAAGCGAATGCAAAACCACACACACAATTTTACTCTTACTTACAATGCTTATCCACTACTTTGCATAAATATGCCCACACATTGCCGCCCGCACACAATCGCACATTCACAACACCTCTCACACGCAGGTGACGTCAGGGTGTTCAAAGCCACGGTATCCTGTGCTCGTTTCCCATTGCACCGCATTCCCATTACTGTAGGAATGAAACACACACACACACACACACACACACACACACACACACACACACAGAGAGGAGGTGTATGGTAATTGAGGAGTCCTCTAATTAGAGAGCACACACTTTACAGCAGCAAGACACCATTAATGCACCCAGTGTTTGTAAGTGCATCCACACTGATGCCCACACAACTGTAAGTACTGTTATTTAACATTCTGTGCAAGAGGATCCATGGCTCACCAGGGGCTGCTGTGGTCATGATAAACAAGGACCAGGAGGGTTGAAGCAAAGATCTGTGTGTGTGTGTGTGTGTGTGTGTGTGTGTGTGTACATTTTTACATTTATAATTTTTACATAGTATTACCACTGCTATTGTTATAAGATAATGGTAATAATAAACTACAATTTGTAATCATAACAGTAACACTAATAATAGTAGTAGTAGGTGGTAGAATAAGAAGAATAAGTACATTTGACGGTGGTAATAGTGGTAGTGACAATAACGGTAATGGTTGTATAGGTTTTGTTGATAGTACTAGTAAGACTAGTTATAGTTATTTACAAGTGGTTGTCGTAAAAGTTGGTAAGTATCATTGGTACTTGTACTACTATACGCAGTAGTAGAAGTAGTGTCATTAGTAGTGGTGCCAGTAGCAGTAGTATTAGTACTTTGTAGAAGTAGTACTAGTAATAGCATTAGTAGTGAAGTCAGTAGCAGAGCTAGAAGTAATTTGTAGTAGCAGTGCTAGTAGCTGATCTAGTAGTCGGCTGCTTTATAAAGACCGACAAGGAGCAGATAGATACGTTTTCCTGCTTGATTTCCATCTGCAGTAGATAAACACGAGCCCAGATGTATTGAATCTCACCCATGTCTCCCACCAATTAGTTTGTCCCTCTTCTCCCCCCTCTCCTCCCCCTCCTGTCTCCCCCCGCCTATTCATCATGTTGATGGCTCACTTGGTGCTCGTCTAATGTTAGACTGAATCTTTTCCGTGGATTCGTCTCAACCCCGAAAGAACTGTCTTCCCCGCGGCCTGATTTCCTGTTTGTTAATTAGCTGAAAGACAAGCATGAGAAACAGTCTGTTTTTATTTCCCCAGTGCAACGTTTTGACAGAGTCGGACGGTAATGCAGAGCCCTATTTGTCTGGTAGTTATGAGGAGTTTGTAACAGCTTTAATTTCTCTTTATGGCTATAATTTTTTTTTACAGATGGATAAAGGTCATATTCATGATCCTGGCACAATCCTGCAGGACACAAACTGGTATCACACAGGTTTAGACCCTTTGTGAAGCTTATTTGTTTGACTTTCCTGAGCCACAGAAATCCCTTTATTGGTTACTAATGCCATTTTGCCAAACAGTTCACTCTTAATAATCCAGTAAAAATGTTTTTGTAGAATTGTTTGCAAACTCTATCCTTCAGGTCTAGTGTATATGATCTACAGTTTATTCATCCTGATCCATGCACACAGCTGTAGTATCAGCCATTACATCTTCTTGACCTGCTGGCCTCCATGTCTCATTCTCTGATAGGTAGACGACCTCAAGGCCAAGCTGGCAGCCCAAGAAGTGGAACTCAAGCAGAAGAACGAGGACGCTGACAAGCTGATTCAGGCAAGACCCTGTGCTCCCTCTTAGAAACACTGCAGAAACTGTCAGTCAAAGTGTTGGCTTCTGCTCACATACACTGACTCTAGTGTCATCATGGGTTTAGTTTTATTCGTCCAGGTTTTGTCTAGATGTTTTTGCAGGCTGAACTTTTTTTGCTGCTGATCTGGGTTTGTCAGAATAAGATAATTAGCCTGGTGCAGATTTTGCCACTGCACAAGTGACTTAGTTTTCCCCTTTGTCTCTTCTTCGTTAAAACTGTCAACTCAATGACTTTTTACATCATATATCACATGTCCATGCTTTGAAAGCTGAGCCTCTGTTTGAACCTGCATCATTAACAATCAATAAATTCCATGTTCTGTCCATAGGTGGTCGGGGTAGAAACCGAGAAGGTGTCCAAGGAGAAAGCAATAGCCGATGAGGAAGAGGAAAAGGTGGCAGCCATTGCTGTGAAGGTCAGCGGCACACAGAGAGACTGTGAGGAGGACTTGGCCAAAGCAGAACCAGCTCTCCTAGCTGCTCAGGAAGCCCTTAACACTCTCAATAAGGTCAGTTACTATCTCATCCCTGGCTGTGTCTTATTGATTTGCTCAATCATACTTTTCTCTCCTAGATGTGTTTGTGTTTAAGAGGGTTTGTGTTCTTTTTCTTTTGTTTGATTTCGTTTTTCCCAGCTTCAGTGGAATAAGTTATGTCCACGTAGGCTTTGAACTGTATAAAAGATTATTGAATCACAGGACTTAGCCGGGTCTTTTAAAAAATAATGTCTTCTCTATGTTCTGCAAGAATTTCACTTCATCTTTGCGTCCCATGTAGGTTTATGAGCAGCCTAGGGGATTTTAGAAAACACCCTCTGTTTAAAAGGTGCTCTCTGCTCAAACAAGCAGAACCGACAGTTCAATCACTGCTTAGAGCTCTAATTAGTATTCTCTGTCGTCTTCTCAAAGTCAGCACAGGTTCTTCTTCCTTTATTCTTATCCTTTCCCTTTTCTCCCTTTTTTCTGGGACATGCAGTTTCTCAAACTCGATTATAGCTCTTTAATTTCCATCCAATATTCCCTCTCTTTTCCATGTCAGAACAACTTGACAGAGTTGAAGTCATTCGGCTCTCCAGTGGACGCTGTGACAAATGTCACTGCAGCCGTCATGGTCCTGATGGCGCCTAGTGGGAAAGTCCCCAAGGACCGCTGCTGGAAGGCTGCGAAGGTGATGATGGCCAAGGTGGACGCGTTCCTGCTCGCGCTCAAAAACTTCGACAAAGAGAACATCCCAGACACTTGCCTTAAAGCTATTCAGCCCTACCTCAAGGTGAGTGTTTAAATTAGCCCTTATTCATTAAGTCAATACTAACAGTGAGCAGTGTGCAATGTCTGCTGCTGGGCAGGCTCAACTAATAAGTCATAAATATAGCATGGGCATGATTACAATGACAGTACCACATTATGGGTGCTGAGTGTCCAAATGACAGCCAGAGAAAATCAACCAGTTAATTAAGCGTTACAAATTTAACAGCCGCCCTGATTATGAAGTTCACTGGAGCAGAAACAAGGTAAGTCAGTGTAGCAGATAAAACCTAACTTGTGTCTGAATTCACTAAGAACACCACCTGCCTTTAGTTTCCAGAGACATTAATGGTTTCTTATGTAAGTAAGCTGAGTAAGCTTTCTGGCCTTTTTCTGCTCCAATCTCATTCTGTGAACTCGCAAACCATTTTAACATTCTTCAATTGTTACAAGCAAGTTTGGGAAGAAAGTACAGATGGGAGTTAGCTCTGTAGCTGTCTGTCCCTGGCAGAGAAATACATAAAATCTGAATGTATATTTAAATTTTTATATATAAAGTAGAACAAATGTCAGAAAGACATTCTGGTCTTAACTCAGTTTTGTCCGTGCAAATATATAGCTTCGGCATGTGCAGGGCAATATAGCAATTTATTTTCAGCACCTTGTCTCACTCTGACTGTAAATTCGTGATGTTATATTTTTCCTTTCTGCATGTGTTGATTCATCTGTTTGTCTCCAGGACCCAGAGTTCCAACCAGATCTGGTGGCTTCCAAGTCGAATGCAGCGGCGGGTCTGTGCTCCTGGGTTATTAACATCGTCAAGTTCTACGAGGTTTTCTGCGACGTGGAGCCCAAGCGTCAGGCGCTGAGCAAGGCCAACGCAGAGCTGGATGCTGCACAGCTCAAGCTCGCTGCCATCAAGAGCAAGATCAATGTGAGCCACCGTGTTCTACTGAGTTGTTGAGAGGTTTATTTGCTATATACCAACTTTCTGTTTCAAAGTAATACAATTTCAATATCTAAAATTCAGATAATATTTTCTTTAAAGCTTTATCACCTTTATATATTTTAAAATATATATATATATAAGATTTTCTGAACTTGCCTTCTATTCTTTTGTTTGACAGGACAATAATGTTTGCATCAGTACATTTTTTGTTGGTAAGCTGACTTTAGTGCAAAAGAGTGTGGGCTGAAAAATGGCTTCTGAAAGACAGTGATCTCAGCACCTAGCTATGAACGTTTTCTGAGACATCAGTATGGATCAACAACTCTATCAAACCCTGGAGATATGCAGTATAATAATAATGTGATGCTACAGAATTGAAACAAAATAAGACAACAACAATCAAAATGCTATAAGCTGGAGCGCAACTTCAGGATATGAATTATTTTATCAAGGCTTGAGTGACAGTTGACACATGAGCTATGCCAGTAATGACAGAGCAGCAGCATTTCATCAATACAAAGCCGGTGTAAGGGCCATTAAAGCATTTTACTGTTCATTAATCTAAAACCAAATCCATCAGCCTAAAAACACCATTGCTAAAAGCAGCTGTAAATAATTGTTTCTCAGTGGCGCTGGCATTCGGCACAGAGAGTGGTGCTCGGGACTCTGCTGCTTCTATCCAACCCTGCAGAGTGACGACTCTCAATAAGACACAGTCGGACATCTTGTCATTTTTCAGCCCTCAGTCAGATCAGTTGAGCAGAGATAGGGTTCAGAGCCAAGGGGAATTAGCAATCCTCAAACTAATCTACTGAACCTGTGTACCTCACCACCGATTAATCCTGTTTGTCCTTGTGCTAATTGCTTCCATATGCCAAATAAATCCATAGCGGAAGGGATCATAAGTTTCACCCAACTTTTCACACACTCCCAAGTTTCTCTCATAGACAGACTTTAGTCCTTTCTGTTTCCTGTCTTTGAGGTTTATTTATGACCATGCCGTATTTTAACCACTGCCAATTTCTCTCTATCTCTGTGTGTGTGCATATGTCTGTGTGTGTGTGTGTGTGTGTGTTTGTGGCCTATCAGATCCTTAATGCGAACCTGGCGAAGCTGACAGCCAAGTTTGAGAAAGCCACTGCAGACAAGCTCAAGTGCCAACAGGATGCAGAATCAACCGCTCGGACCATTTCTTTGGCCAACCGTCTGGTGAGGAGGGGAACAGTGGTCTCACACAAACACACACACTCTCTTACACACTCCCTCTCTCATATATGATATCATATATACTTGTTTAGGGGTACTGAATGTACAGATGCTCTCTCAACAGATGCAAACAGCATTTTTGAATATTTGTTCCCCATAAATGTTAGACAATTTCCTTTTGATCATTACTCTTTCAAATCAAAACACACAGACAGCACAGGCTCTTGCAACAATCAGTTGAACCCTTTACTTTACAGTGGTGCCACAATCCCAGATATCCAGGGACTGTTAATGTCCAAAAATAAACCTTAAAAATTACAAACAAAACACTCAAAGTAATGTTAACAGATTCACATCCTTTTCTGTATCAAGAGTCATCCAGGTGGTGGTTGTCTGTACAGTTTAAAAGTTAACTGCTTCTACCCAAAGGAACAGGAATCCTATGATCAAGTTAAACAGAGAATGGACTCACTTTGTCTGTAATCTTTAGTTTGATGAACCAGTTTTCACCAGGGTTATTTTTCAGTTAGGAATACAGTTTTACTGATGTTGCACATAATGATCTGATATTTAAGCCTGGAGCCTTTAAGACCTTTGAATTATTTAATATTATAAATAAAGTTAGGGACTTTCTCAAAAATACCAATATGGCACAATGCAATTTACCTACTTTTTAAGCCGCCTCTTGCATATAAATGCAGTTTGGTTAATTTAGGTGCATAGTTGAGATATTTTTCTATAAATGTAAAAAATATATGTACTTTGTATATTTTGAGACCGGTCATAGACACAAACCAATCGTGGAAAGTCATTTCCATCTTATGCTACTTCTACTCTACCTGTTGTTACTTTACAAAGCCCTATTTTACATGCTTTTGGCTCAGAGCAGATGAGGTACCATCCAAGCCATAACATTTCATATAGGTTTTACATGTGACCAGCATATGATAGCTGCATTGCTTTAGATTAAGCTACCCAATAATAAAATTAGATAGAGTTGTTACATTAAAATCCTGCTTGCACATTAATACAAATACTGTTATGCTGTATTGTAACATTACACTTATAGAGGGGCATTTAACTGCATAATTAATAATTTAAATTTACTACTTTTTACCTACATTTTGTGCAGAATAGAAGATTTCACACAACTTCCAAAGACTAAATTTGAGATGTGGATATCTTTATAAAATAACAGATTAAAGGGATAGTTCAACCAAAAATGAAAATCCACTCATTAACTACTCACCACTATTCAGATGGAGCAGTGGGTGAAGTGTTCCACAAATACACTTTTGGAGTTTCAGGGGTAAACAGCGTTGCAGCCAAATCCAATACAATTGAAGTAAATGGTGACAGATTCTTCAAACTTTACAAAACAACATGACAAAAATGCATCCATACTGCTCTTGTGGTGTAAGCCAAGGGTCCCTAAGCCCCGATTATTAGCCTATATGTCCTCTGTGATCCACGAGATCCAGAGGAGGATATCATGGCTGGATTTGGCTGCAACGCTGTTTACCTCTGAAACTCCAAAAGCGTTAAGTAGAATCAAACACTTCATCCAACCTTTCATCGACATAGTGATGAGTAGTGAGTGAATTTTAATTTTTGGATGAACTATCCCTTTAAGAAACTTGTATTTTTAGACACAAATACAGTAAAGTACTACTGCATATACAGCTATTGTATCACTGCTTGTTATTTCAGCTGTCTCTTCCATAGGTACACAATATTTATGCCTGCACACATGCACTCACATATACAGCCTTCATAAATCCCTTCCTATCTGCCAGTGTGTAAATCTCCTGCTGACAGCAGCAATACAAAATTGGGTGTTGACACTGTTGGTATTATTATCACAATTATTCAAAAGAAGCTTCCAAAGGGCCGACGAGAGCAAAACAAGAACGAGGGTTTGTACTCGTCTGCTCATCAATCACTTAATATCAATGCAAATGCAGTGAACCTGCTCAAGTGTACAGTGTTTCCACGATGTGCACTGAAAAGCGAGCGTCTGTATCACGGTGTGGGGCCTCTCAAGTTTAGAAGAGATAAGATATTGAGGTGAACTTTATTGATCCCTGGGGGAAAATTGGATCATTCTGCAGTAAGGAGGTGTTGGTACACGAGCAGGGAGGTGATGAGAGGATATGAAAACCTAATAAAAAAGGACTTGAAGGTAACAAGGACTTGTTGTTCTGGAGATTTTCTTTTGTTCCTGAGCGTGTGCATCGACGACAGCAGACGTAGATTCATTTAGATTTGATTTTACAGGAGATTCCCACAGGGAAGGGGCTGCAGTGAAGTAAAAAAATAAATCTCTTGTTCTGCGTTTCAGGTGGGAGGTCTGGTGTCGGAGAATGTTCGCTGGGCGGAGGCCGTCGAAGAGTTCAAGAAGCAGGAGAGGACTTTGTGCGGGGATGTCCTCCTCATCACTGCCTTCATCTCCTACCTGGGATACTTCACCAAACACTACAGACTGCATCTCATGGACAACATGTGGAGGTCTTACTTCAGCCAGCTGAAGGTGAGAGGCCTAGTTTTTTATGCACTGTCCATACTAATGCACTAACCCTAACCCTTGCCAAACGTTTGAGCCTCTCGTAACTCACGTATCCGTAACAATAATAAAAACATCCCAGATAATTTTGTTAGTCCAACTGTTGGCTTTTTTCTTCTGAATTAATGGTGCAACATTCATCAGTGTGACATCCAGATTTCAACATGAATGATTGTTTGTATGAGTTATGCTGGTGCATCAGAGTACTGTGTTACAAGAACAGTTAGAAGTAATAGTCTCAGTAATCTACTTCTCATTAACAGCTTTTTACCTGTCAGATATTCTTACTGAGTATGAATCCACAGATGAAAATAGTCCCTAATATAAGGCACTGTCAGGTCACTAAAGGCTTATGTCAAGGACACATTTAGCTTTATACTCCACTGTGTTTGAGGAGACTAACGCAGTGCCTGTTGTGAACATGCCTGGTGAGGATGGGCTGTTTGCTTGGCCTGTGGTGATGATGGTTGCAGCTTTCTTTCTGAAACTAGAAAAGTTACCTGCTGTAATTGAGCCACAGCGAGTAAAGAGCTGCTTCAGGGCTCAGTCCACAGAACCCTGAAGCCACCGCTGCTGCACAAAGAGCTGTTCACCTTGACTCAGTCCACAGACCCTGGATGTAGTGGATAGAAGTTAAAAAGAAAACATTTCTGTGGTCATGTATAACTGACTACTGTTGTTTCACTTTAAGATGCTAACAGTAATACACATGATTCAAACAAAAAACATCATTTGTCAGGTTCCCATCCCGGTGACCCCTGACCTGGACCCTCTGACCATGCTGACGGATAGCGCTGACATCGCCATATGGCAGAACGAGGGCCTGCCTGCTGACAGAATGTCCACTGAGAACGCAACCATTCTCACCACCTGCCAGCGCTGGCCCCTCATGGTGGACCCCCAGCTGCAGGGCATCAAATGGATCAAAACCAAATATGGGGACGACCTGCGTGTCGTCCGCATCGGACAGAAAGGGTAAGAGGCTTCACGGTTAAATGTGCACCTTTCACTTTTAGTAAAAGATTTTTGGATGCATGAATCCCTGCTGTTCTGCCCTGACAGATACCTGGATGCCATGGAAAGAGCACTGGCAGCAGGTGACGCCGTTCTGATAGAGAACTTGGAAGAAACAATGGATCCTGTTCTTGGACCTCTGTTGGGCAGAGAAACCATTAAGAAGGGCAGGTAAGCAGTTTCACAAAAGTTATTTAAATTCTGAAACTTTCTGTTGGGTATTTGATCTCAGTATTGTTTTGTTACCCAGTGAAATTCGTCTGTGTTATTGAAAGATTAGAAGTTAAGGCTGGATTTTTATCATTTTTGGTGTTTCCTTCACCCAAAAATCATCAATTCATCAAGTTTTATAAAAAGATCCAACCTTATTTAAAAGGCACTAATTGTAGTTTGAAATTATGTTTAGAGATAAATAAAATAAAAGGTTATAAATGGGACCTTAACAAGGCATTAACAATCATTTGAACCATATAAGTTAATAAAGTCAATTTCAAATTAATTACTTTACTTTTCATCACAGTGAGATCACACAATTGCTGATCGTGTTCTATCCCCTTTAATGGTGTCTGCTTTGGTATCATGGGAATCTTCACATCTATTTAGCTGCTCTCACTTACCCACACAGGTACATAAAGATCGGAGACAAGGAGTGCGAGTACAACCCTAATTTCCGCCTCATCCTTCACACCAAGCTTGCCAGCCCTCATTACCAGCCGGAGCTGCAGGCTCAGTGCACACTGATAAATTTCACAGTGACCAGAGACGGTCTGGAGGACCAGCTGCTCGCCGCAGTGGTCAGCATGGAGAGACCTGACCTGGAAGAGCTGAAGGTAAGAATATCAGTGGAGGCAGAGATATGTAATATGAACACTCAGGCCCAACAGTCCTCTTATGAAAGCACATTTAAATTCACTAGATCTGGATTTTCTTTTGGATCTGTACCACATTGCACAGTGGGCCTCTTACTTTTTACTGCACAAAAATGAGCCCAGCTTTCAGCTGGAGTTAATGTTCACTGTGTTCACCACAGCATCTCTGCTCTGATCGTTCTGTGTGAGCCTGAATCAAGTTGATTGTCAGCGTTTGTGTGTCTGTGTGTGTGTGAGAGTGAAAAACAAATTCCTGGATCTGCTCCCTGATCTAGATCCGCACCAATAGTAAATTAATTCTTTCCTGACTCATGCATCCTTCCACCAAGTTCCGTGGTAATCCGTCTAGTAGTTTATACATTATCCTGCCAACTAACAGACAGAGAAACAAAGTGACCACATAACCTCGCTGGCGGAGGTAACTAGGAAAGTGTTTGTCTCACTCTCCAGGTGCTATCAGACAACAAACCAACAGTCAGTGGAGTCTTTGAGTTTGTCTCTAAGTGTTTCTTTTGTGCAGGTGTAATTAAAAGAAACCCCTCACTCGTCATTATCCATCTGACTACACAGAGGCAAGAAAACTCTCCCTGTCTTTTAACAAACAATCAGCTGGTTTCTTTGATTAGTGGCAAACTAAGTGGATATGTAACAATCATGGGGCTTTGGATCCTACACCTTAGGAGACTGGGACCCCGGATGCCTGTGTCTCATTGTGAGATTGTGTTTGTCTGTGTGTGCATGAGTGCAGGTGTTCAAGTGACATGCCTGGGAGGAACATAGAGTAATCTGGAAATTATATATTTCCATTTTAAATGTGCCTTTGACTTACCTAACCCAAACCCTGCTATGTGTTCCACTTTGTTCAGTAGCTTTTTCTGCCACTAGATAAGAGGCAAGTGGGTTTATCGTAGCTCTGTTGCTGAAAACATCTTCACGCTGAGACTGAACTGGAGGTTGAGACTCAACCCAGACAGTAAAGTTTGGGACCATGAGAGCAAAGCAATGAGCTGAAAGACAGTAAATCGCCTCACCTTACACAGACACATATATCCATAATTAAATTATTTGTTAATTCTGCAGAAGTACTGATGTTTTAGATGCTTGACGTAACGTTTGAAGGTGGTTATCTGTATGTATCGTCCTGTTTTAATCATCAGCCATGATGTCTCAGTCAGCAAATCACTATTTCTGTTGTGAGAAACACCTTAGATTTCATGCAACAACCCTAAATACAAAATTAAAATGCTCTCATGACCTGGTTCAGTTTCCAGCATCTTATATTGTTTGATAATAAACACTATCAAAGAAGAAAGTATTCATATTTGAATGTAAAGGTTTGTAGCATCCATGAAGAATCAACCATTCAGACAATAATCCATTAATCCTAAATAAGAAATCTAATTAACTTTGAAGCACTAACAATTTAACACTGTGTCACAGTCACCCTGGGTACTGTTCCTGTGACACTCACACATTTATCATCAAGCTCCAGGAATTGGGTAATTGTGTCTTGATGGTATCCTCAAGGGAGTTTCATCAGTTTTTTATCACTCTGGCAGAGTCATTTATGTTCACACATCCACATCCACCTCTCCAAAATCAAAGCAGAGACGCTCTAAGATGTTTTCCCTTTAATTTAAATGGCTTTCTTTGTTGCGTGGATCCTTGACCCTTGACTGCAAGGAGGAGAAAGCTGTTGTTCCACTCTTTGATCAGTGTCTCTGTCTCCAGCAGAAGCTAAAAGATGGTCACAGTTAATGGCTATAGCTCGGTACACTGTGTACAGTACATCAGATTCCTGGCGACTGTGCAACCAACTTCTAAGAAGTAACGAGCAGCAGATAGTTACGATATCCACAGCACGGTCCACGGTGTGAATGTAAATGTTGGTAATTAAGCAAAGCTCCAGCGCCTAATGATGCCTCCCGCTCGTCTCTATCGACAATCTGCTCTTTTCATGTCAGATGTTTGAAACGGATTGGCCAATGGCGCTACTGTACCACAGCAATTAGACAGCACTTTGACACACTTCCACAGTTTCTTAAATGGGTCTCTTGTTAGTCGAGGGCCGAGGAGAATCAGAAAACCCTCTTCGTTCTCGTCTGGCTGACGGCGGTGTCTTTAAGAGATCAGAGCGGTAGATAATGTGGGAACTCTGTTAATGGGTCAGGAAGATTTACTCTAACACAATGCTATTTGCATTTGGAAGGCTTTCTGGAGGGCGCCCTTGTTTGCGTTGGGGCCTCTGCAGGCGACGCTTCATTCAGACCTGTAGTACGGTGGCCCTGAAAGCTCAACGAACGGCAACTTAAGAAAACACATGCAAGTTGACAAAACACCAGCAAAGTAAAAAAACATCTTCATCAATTTCACAACACAACACAACACATTACAGCAGCGCGCTGCAAAAAGAGAAAAGCGCTGCAAATACCGGAACGAGCAGCAAGAAGAGGCCACAACACAACGGAAGTGTTTCCATGGGACAGCTAAAAGTGATGGACACTGCTGCCACAAAAACGTCCAATACACCATAGAAATTCGGTTCCACACAGGGTTCGGCCACATGCGGCACTTCGGCCCCTCTGCAGTGGCTGCACAGTAATGTTGTGCATATGTTTAGCGAACGCTGAACTTAACGAATCAGTTTTCATATTATTAACGTGAACGTCACGTACATCACCGTATCAGGCCATCATGAAATACCAGGAACGGGCGAGTGTGTGTGTGTGTGTGTGTGTGTGTGTGGGTATGAGTCACTCAGATTGTCCAGAAGCAGCAACTAAGGAGGTTCAGTTCCTCTGAATGGACTTTGACGATTAAGATGACAGACCAAAGAGAACCATCGCAGCCAGGCTTTCCATTTCAGAATCATAGGAGCTGCCCGCTCATTGATATGAGGAAGGCCACGTCCAGCTGGGTGGCTGGACACTGGAATACATAAACCAGGAGTGTCTTACTCACAACAACTTTTAGATCAGTCAGAGGATAAAAGCAAGACTGCTGGAGAAAAACAGTTGTTAGTTGCTGGTCAATACTCAAAATCAGGTTTTGACACTAATTATAAATGTACACGCGATTGTTGTAACATCCCCCAAAGATGTTGTGTTTTCGTCTGCGTGTCTGTCTGTTAGTCAGCAGGATTATGCCAAAACAACTGGATTTATTACTATGAAACTTGGGGGAAGGATGTAGTGTGGGTCAGAGAAGAACCCAGTATATTCAGTGTGGTCACTTTCTTTAACATTGCAAGATAAGAGTTTTTTTTTTGATTACTCAAAGAATAATTCATGGATAAGAAATCCGTGATCTAAGGTTTCTGTCCACCAGACTTAGTTCTGGTTCTCCTCCCACTACCTGGATCCAGCCTACAGGCACAGTTCTCTGATCTGATAGCGAACGCTGAACTTAACGAATCAGTTTTCATATTATTAACGTGAACGTAACGATGTGACGTGAACGTGAGTGAACGTCACGTACATCACCGTATCAGGCCATCATGAAATACCAGGAACGGGCGAGTGTGTGTGTGTGTGTGTGTGTGTGTGTGTGTGTGTGTGTGTGTGTGTGTGTGTGTGTGTGTGTGTGTGTGTGTGTGTGTGTGTGTGTGTGTGTGTGTGTGTGTGTGTGTGTGTGTGTGTGTGTGTGTGTGTGTGTGTGTGTGTGGCGAGTGCTCCGGTCCCGGGCATAGACTGTATATAGGTCCCGGGTCCCGGGGCTCCGACCCCGCCCACTCGCTCTTTTGATAGTAAAGGTTTTGTACCCCTGCACACTATGGACAATATATTGCCTCACAAACAGGGGCTTGCTTGTTAGCGCTGTTTATTCAGTTTAACAGGAGAAGACGACATGTCTCTAGGTCGGATCATCTTCCGTGATCAGAGCTCACTGTGGCTCTCTCCGAGTGAGTGGGCGGGGTCGGAGCGCCGGGGGACACACGTACACACACACACACACACACACACAAACACACACACACACACACACAGACTCGCCCGCTCCTGGTATTTCATGATGGCCTGATACGGTGATGATTTAAAAAATGTACGTGACGTTCACTCACGTTCATCGTTACGTTCACGTTAATAATATGAAAACTGATTCGTTAAGTTCAGCGTTCGCTAAACATATGCGCAACATTGTACTGTACAGCCACTGCAGAGGGGCCGAAGAGCCGCATGTGGCCGAACCCTGTGTGGAACCGAATTTCAATGGTGTATTGGACGTTTTTGTGGCAGCAGTGTCCATCACTTTTAGCTGTCCCCTGGAAACACTTCCGTTGTGTTGTGGCCTCTTCTTGCTGCGCGTTTGGTTTCTTGCTGCGCGTTTGGCTTTTTGCAACGCGTTCCGGTATTTGCTGCGCGTTTCTCTATTTGCAGCTCGTTCCGGGAATTGCAGCGCTTTTCTCTTTTTGCAGCGCGTTGCTGTAATGTGTTGTGTTGTGTTGTGAAATTGATGAAGATGTTTTTTTACTTTGCTGGTGTTTTGTCAACTTGCATGTGTTTTCTTAAGTTGCCGTTCGTTGAGCTTTCAGGGCCACCGTACTGTAGGCTTCAATCCACAAATCAGCATTTTTAATAAACAGAGAGAAGGGGGAGAAAAAAACTGCGAATTGCTGGAGTTATTTTAAGTCTAATGTCCCCTCAGCAAGTGAAATGTGATTTAATGAAGCTTGTTTAATTAGCATTTCACTGATATCGGAGGGTGAGGGAAAAAAACAAGATCTGGCACCTCACTTATCATTTTAATTAACAGTGAAAGTTGAAGGTGGGTGGTGGTGGTGGTGGTGGCTGGGGGGGCTGAGCACACTCTCAAAACACGGCCAGCAGAATGAAGCGCTGAATGGCTCTTTGTTGCCAGTAAACAACCCGGACTGATAACTATCGCCCGACTGATAGCGGAGCCCAAATTGTCTGTACCTGTTTAATCTTTGAATGACTCGGTGTCATTATACCTCTTAATGAGGTTAGCGTTGCTTCTGAGCCGTAAGATGACTACTGGGTGGAAAAGCTCAAGTTGCCTTTTTGGAGAGCGCACAGGGGGAATCAGTCCACAACCTTTTATCACAATAATTAACTCGTCTGGTGTCTTGTCCCCCCTTCTCCTCATATGAGTGTGCACGTGTGCATCCTTCTGCTTGTTTGTTCCGGCAGCATTCTTGCGTGGACATTTGGCGTTAATGAGAACTAAAAGGCTGCACTTCCCAAAGTACCTAAAGTGGCACTCACTAATCATTTGCCTAAAAAAGAATGGTAGATGTAATATCTCATTTTTATTCCAGTTTGGGCATTCTGCTGACTGGTTAATTGTTTGTTTTTCTCAAGCAAGAGTAATTACAAGTACAATGTGCCGGCGGAAAGCCAATCTTTAAAAAGTGACTCATTACTGCATCCAGTTGGGAATGTTTGAGCGTGGATGGCGTTTCCCCTCAGGAGATCCGAGTCTGGGCCAGCAGAAGGTCACAGCTGAGTCACACAGGCAAATGTCCTCAGTTAAATATCCACCACTCAAACCAATGTTGTGCTTTTTGTCGGTACTCGCAGAGCAGGCGTGACGGGTCTTTGCCTTAAAAATATCACAATTCACACCAGTTCTGTTTCCCTTGTTCACTTTTGGCAGGAGTATGGAGAAAGTAACAATGCAAATATAGAGCAGGAAATATTTAACAAGTTTAGGCTCAATTAGTTTAACAATGGTGTAAAATACCTCTCATCACCGCAAAAGGAAATACTGTCATGAGTAGGCCAATTAAGCAGTGTGATCTCCAAAAGTATTTGCTCCCCCGGCGTTATTTAAACTATGTTTGCCTTTTGTCATGGGAACATTATGCCGCAAGGACCAGGAACAGCCCTAGAGTTGGCAAATCTCCCAACAGCCCAGCCTCCCATAATTACAACAATTCAAAGGTCGCAGAGGTTTCAATTAAAGGAAACTTCAATAAAAGCAAAGTCTTTATCGAGCAGAAACGAGAAGCTGCAACCGACAATAATGAAGGACAAAGCGGGATGAAGCAATAAAGAGAAGCAACCATGCCCTGTCAACTTTGTTCTCCAAACTCCTCTCAGACAGCGCTCTTTGAACGGTGTCATCACACCGAGGGTTGGGTCGCTCGGCAGGTTTGATGTTGGCAACCAGACGGCAGCTGGCTAATCCAGCCCAGAGCGCTTCCTTTATGGGTCCAGATAGCCGATGCAAAGCATATTGATTAGTTCTGCCTTTGAGGTGCCCCTCAGTATTCACGTCCTCATATTGACCCACACCTTGAACATCCCCCTACGCCTCAGATTATGATGATTAAGGTGGAAAAGAATCTGACAGCAAGCATATGGTGTATGTGGGAAATCCTCTGACATGCAGAATCTGTCAAACAGAAAGTTTTTGTGTGTTTCTGTGTTTCTTAGTCTGACCTGACGAAGCAGCAGAACAGCTTCAAGATCACCCTGAAGACGCTGGAGGACAACCTGCTGTCACGTTTGTCCGCCGCTTCAGGAGATTTCCTGGGTGACACAGAACTGGTGGAAAACCTGGAGACAACGAAACGCACTGCCGCCGAGATCGAAGAAAAGGTAATCCTCTTTTTTTTTTGTCCTGTGATCAGAACTTCTCTTCTCCCATCACAATTCAGATTGAAGATCACAAGTTTAAATGCAAGTATTAAGTG
This sequence comes from Pleuronectes platessa, assembly GCF_947347685.1. NCBI lineage: Eukaryota > Metazoa > Chordata > Actinopteri > Pleuronectiformes > Pleuronectidae > Pleuronectes > Pleuronectes platessa. Next base: position 16,436,428 of record NC_070646.1, on the reverse strand, counting down.
GATATTAGGAATCAATAAAATAGTTAGGAGAGAACTTTGTGTTAGAGAAACTTAAAAATTCAAATAAACATGTATTGTTATTGTAGATAGAAGGACACGATAGGCCAAATTGGGAAAGTAAAGTTTAAGTCCCTTATTCTCCTTATGTGTTAACATTGTACATAAATATATATACACATCTTATCCTCTTGAGGGTTGCAGGGGGAGCTGCAGATGTTTGTTCTGAAGCATAATTGTGCAGGCATTTGCTGGCTAAAACAGAAAAGTCTAATAATTATCATGTTCCATGCAGTGTGGGAACATATTCTCAGGAACCGTGAAATTGAAATAGCTCTGCTCTTTACTGGAGGGTGTTTTATTGGATAGTGCAGAATTTCATCATTAGCTGACTGATGAACCTTTGGTGTATGAATATGTGTACAGATGTGCGCTTGTGTCTGTGAGTGTGATTCCCTCTGTGTTTGCACTATCTTTACTGTAGGTGAAAGAAGCCAAGGTGACAGAGGCCAAAATCAATGAGGCTCGTGAGCACTACCGACCAGCAGCAGCACGGGCTTCCTTATTGTACTTCATAATGAACGACCTCAATAAAATCCACCCCATGTACCAGTTCTCTCTCAAGGTATACTGTCTATTGACCTGCCATGTTTCCTCCCCGCCTCACGGGCCCCCTGTGAGACCCCTCTTTACACTCACCCCTCTGTTTCCCCCCGCCCTTCTCCAGTTGCTCACCATGTTTTATGCTCTTTGTCCTGCTTTTATTGTGTTTGTGGCTCCCTAATGTGGTTATGTAGAGGATAATGTCTTTCATATTGTCAGCCAGCGAGTGCTGAGAGGAGGCAGCCTGAGATATGGTTTGCAATCACTCCAGACACTGCAGGTAGCTGCCCAGGCCCAAGTTATTTCCCAACGTAATCAAATGAAAACACATTCAGTGTTGATATACCTTTGACCTTCTGAATGAAATAAAATGCATTACAGGGTGTGTTCTTCACACCAGGTGAGAGCAAAGTGTGACAGCTAAATTGGCAAAAATGACAGCGTGGTGCTCAGAGTAGAAGATAAAGACAATTATTCTATTACCTTAGTGACGTTTGTATTGACAGTCACTCTAACATTTTTCAAGAATTCAGTTAGACTACAATTTTGATTAGTGCCTTTGATCAGATGTGTGTGTCGCCCTCATACCTGCACCGCTTTATATGTTGAAGAAATTGTACCACAGTTATCACCAGCTTGACGAAAACCAACAGTTTGTTTATCCTTCTCTAAAAACTCTGACTTCCTTATGCTGGATCAGGCCTAACTATAATTTCAAATGAGACTGACTAGATAATGTTCAACTTATAACTGAGCCACATTCAACACAACAGCTAGTTATTGATTTGTGTCATTTGATCTGTTTATCCATGTCTTTTAGAAAGTGACACTCTTGTTGACAAAACTATTAATTTGTGTTGTGTGTCAATCCCCAGGCGTTCAGCGTGGTCTTCGAGAAAGCAGTTCTGAAGGCCGAGCAGGATGAAGTTCTGAGCAACCGGGTGTCCAACCTAATTGACAGCATCACCTCCTCAGTCTTCCAGTACACCACCAGGGGCCTGTTTGAGTGTGACAAGCTCACGTACATAGCCCAGCTCGCTTTCCAGGTAGGAAGGGAGGCCGCTTTCATCTTCCGCATGGTTTGTTTTTTAGATCAAGCTGGCCATTGAATCAGCTGTTCCTGAGACCAGAGGACCTGTCTGGATTTAATCAAGTGGAAAGGAAGCGCGGTGTGTGCTCGAAATACAGCATTTCCAAGTCATCTATGTTTGTTGTGTCCCCAGATCCTTCTGATGGATAAAGAAATAAACCCTGTAGAGCTGGACTTCCTTCTGAGATACCCCGTCCAACCAGGTGTAACATCACCGGTGGATTTCTTATCTGACCACTCCTGGGGAGGGATCAAGGTACTGTGTTGCTGTGTAGTTGCTGCTACTAAAATGTAATGAGCTGAGTTCTTGTTGTGACTCGCAGAGGTGGAAGCAATTAGAATGTCGTCTAAGTGAGTGGTCAACGAGAATTAGGTGATGCTGGATCCTCTGCGAAGTGGGGACAACAACTGTAGAGCTGAAGACAAGTAATTGGTTGGACAAATGACAGAACATTTTCAATTATACTCTATCCAAATAATATGATTGGCTGTCATACCTGTCTGTCATTAACCAACCAACCGGCCTGCCTGCATGCACCCTGCCCATGTTTTCATTGCACATGACCGGAGTCTTCAGCCGTTTATAAATATTAAATTAATGCATTACATTATAATATATATATATATATATATATATATATATATGATAATCTACAGTCAAATAGTGTTCTATTCCAAATGAATCTTGCTAGTTTTTTTCAGGATTACCAACCCTATCTTTAATACAGTTTATCCAAGAAACATATTTGAACTATCTACTCATCCGTCATGTGATGTTACATGTTGCAGAACAGCTAAAGTGAAATCCCTCTCAGCACTTGATGGTTAAATTAAAAAAATATATAAAAACTAGGGCTACGTTGTAGCACTTGCGGGCCCGAGCACCCGCACGTTGAAGCCTGTTGCGGTCGGTGGAGAGAGCGATCGATGACCAAGCGCACATCATCGATCGAGCATGCACTTCTCCACGTTAAATGCGTTTTGCGCTCTGCGGCAGTAGGTTTGCCAGTAGGTGGCGCCATCACTATTATTACGCACAGACATATATATCTGTTCATGTAGGCGCTCTGATGTAGCGTGAGCAATTTTGTGTCAATTGGACAATGTTAACACAACTTAATTTTCACACTGATCAGTAGGTGGCGCTATGACCCTGAACTAATATTTATATGTGGAGCTGTTCAGAATAGTATTGTGATCATAGGTCAGTAGTTTGGAGCCGGTTGGATAATGCAGAGTGGATTAACAAAGTACTTCCTGTTTCCTGGCGAATCAGTAGGTGGCGCTATGACAGTGAGGAAATATTGACACATAGAGCTGTTCAGGCTTGGACTCTGACCATGTGACAGAAGTTTGGTAGTGATAGGACAATGCACAGTGGAGTTATGATAACATCGTGTCCTTTGGCGAAGGAAAATCCTTCGCCGCACATCAATGTTTACACGGTTTGAGGAAACGTCACAATTCTGACCATGATCTAATGACTTGACTGATCTGATTTGAGCTGTATATTGTAAATCAGCCAGGAGCAGTTCATCAAAGTATAAAACATGTCACTTCCTGTAGCCACCAGGGGGCGCTGTAATTTCAAGTCATAATTTCTGTGTAGATGTCATCAGGATGGCACCCTTGTCTTACATGTCTAGTTTGGACTCGATTGGACAATGTATGTCCGAGATACAGAACCTCGTGTTTTGATGGCGTTTAATCAAACTCAAGACGCCACGCCAAAGTCACACGGTGTGACGAAAGGTCAATCTCTTAATCACTTTTTATCTCCATCTTGTTGTGATGGCACTGATCTTAATTTGAAGTTAATCTGATGAAAGCCCTGGGACAAGTGCATCAAGTAAAAATGTGGAATATGGAAAAAAAATGGCCACTTAATCCAAAATGGCGGCCTCCCTGTTTGGTCAAGCATACCTATCCAAGATATTTTTTTGTTTGTTATGAAACGACACATGTCCCGATAGATTTGTATAAATGTCGGCCATCGTAGTGCCGGGGTTGCCCTATAGGGGGCGCTGGTCAGTTTTTTTGCCACGCCCATTTCTTAAAACCATATGAATATCTTCAGGGGGGGGCTGTTGTTACACACATGTAGTTTGAGAGAGATAGAATCATGAACACTGAAGTTACAGCAATTTCGTGTTTCACGGCGAGTTGATGAACTTTAATGCCACGCCATTCATATGGCGTTTGACGAAAAGTCACGGTAATCTTATGTCTTCATTGTCAATGTCTTGGGACCCATTTGATACAGTTTGACATGGTTGAGGTCAGTGGATGAGGAGAAATTCATCCAAGTGTAAGACAAGCAAAAAACAAGACATTTCCTGTTGCCACCAGGGGGCGCTGCGGTTTTAAGTCATCATTTATGCATAGATGTCATCAGGCGGGGACTATTGTCTTACATGTCTAGTTTGGACTTGATTGGAACATGTATGTCCGAGATACAGATGCCCGTGTTTTGATGGCGTGTAACCAATTTTTAACGCCATGCCACGGTCACACGGTGTGATAAAAAAAAAATCCCTCAATCATTTTTTATCTCCATCTTGTTGTGATGACACTCATCTGAATTTGAAGTTGATCTGATGAAAGCCCTGGGACAAGTACGTAAAAGTAAAAATGTGGGATATTGCCAAAATGGCCACTAAAAGCAAAATGGCGGACTTCCTGTTGCGTTTTTCATAATGCTCCATGAGACTTTTTTTCATGACTGGTCACGATACACCTATATCCAGATTTTGATGAAAATCCGTTATGTGGAAACCTAGGGGCTGGTTCCAGGGGGCGCTGTAGAGCCATTTTGCCACGCCCAATTCCAATTACTCCAGAATACTAAAATATCCGCAGACCTTGAATTTCCTGCAAAGTTTCATAACTTTTTGAGCATGTCTAGACCCTGAAAAAGCCCCCCAAAGGGAAATAATAATAATAATAATAATAATAATAACTAGGGCTACGTTGTAGCACTTGCGGGCCCGAGCACCCGCACGTTGAAGCCTGTTGCGGTCGGTGGAGAGAGCGATCGATGACCAAGCGCACATCATCGATCGAGCATGCACTTCTCCACGTTAAATGCGTTTTGCGCTCTGCGGCAGTAGGTTTGCCAGTAGGTGGCGCCATCACTATTATTACGCACAGACATATATATCTGTTCATGTAGGCGCTCTGATGTAGCGTGAGCAATTTTGTGTCAATTGGACAATGTTAACACAACTTAATTTTCACACTGATCAGTAGGTGGCGCTATGACCCTGAACTAATATTTATATGTGGAGCTGTTCAGAATAGTATTGTGATCATAGGTCAGTAGTTTGGAGCCGGTTGGATAATGCAGAGTGGATTAACAAAGTACTTCCTGTTTCCTGGCGAATCAGTAGGTGGCGCTATGACACTGAGGAAATATTGACACATAGAGCTGTTCAGGCTTGGACTCTGACCATGTGACAGAAGTTTTGTAGTGATAGGACAATGCACAGTGGAGTTATGATAACATCGTGTCCTTTGGCGAAGGAAAATCCTTCGCCGCACATCAATGTTTACACGGTTTGAGGAAACGTCACAATTCTGACCATGATCTAATGACTTGACTGATCTGATTTGAGCTGTATATTGTAAATCAGCCAGGAGCAGTTCATCAAAGTATAAAACATGTCACTTCCTGTAGCCACCAGGGGGCGCTGTAATTTCAAGTCATAATTTCTGTGTAGATGTCATCAGGATGGCACCCTTGTCTTACATGTCTAGTTTGGACTCGATTGGACAATGTATGTCCGAGATACAGAACCTCGTGTTTTGATGGCGTTTAATCAAACTCAAGACGCCACGCCACGGTCACACGGTGTGACGAAAGGTCAATCTCTTAATCACTTTTTATCTCCATCTTGTTGTGATGGCACTGATCTTAATTTGAAGTTAATCTGATGAAAGCCCTGGGACAAGTGCATCAAGTAAAAATGTGGAATATGGAAAAAAAATGGCCACTTAATCCAAAATGGCGGCCTCCCTGTTTGGTCAAGCATACCTATCCAAGATATTTTTTTGTTTGTTATGAAACGACACATGTCCCGATAGATTTGTATAAATGTCGGCCATCGTAGTGCCGGGGTTGCCCTATAGGGGGCGCTGGTCAGTTTTTTTGCCACGCCCATTTCTTAAAACCATATGAATATCTTCAGGGGGGGGCTGTTGTTACACACATGTAGTTTGAGAGAGATAGAATCATGAACACTGAAGTTACAGCAATTTCGTGTTTCACGGCGAGTTGATGAACTTTAATGCCACGCCATTCATATGGCGTTTGACGAAAAGTCACGGTAATCTTATGTCTTCATTGTCAATGTCTTGGGACCCATTTGATACAGTTTGACATGGTTGAGGTCAGTGGATGAGGAGAAATTCATCCAAGTGTAAGACAAGCAAAAAACAAGACATTTCCTGTTGCCACCAGGGGGCGCTGCGGTTTTAAGTCATCATTTATGCATAGATGTCATCAGGCGGGGACTATTGTCTTACATGTCTAGTTTGGACTTGATTGGAACATGTATGTCCGAGATACAGATGCCCGTGTTTTGATGGCGTGTAACCAATTTTTAACGCCATGCCACGGTCACACGGTGTGATAAAAAAAAAATCCCTCAATCATTTTTTATCTCCATCTTGTTGTGATGACACTCATCTGAATTTGAAGTTGATCTGATGAAAGCCCTGGGACAAGTACGTAAAAGTAAAAATGTGGGATATTGCCAAAATGGCCACTAAAAGCAAAATGGCGGACTTCCTGTTGCGTTTTTCATAATGCTCCATGAGACTTTTTTTCATGACTGGTCACGATACACCTATATCCAGATTTTGATGAAAATCCGTTATGTGGAAACCTAGGGGCTGGTTCCAGGGGGCGCTGTAGAGCCATTTTGCCACGCCCAATTCCAATTACTCCAGAATACTAAAATATCCGCAGACCTTGAATTTCCTGCAAAGTTTCATAACTTTTTGAGCATGTCTAGACCCTGAAAAAGCCCCCCAAAGGGAAATAATAATAATAATAATAATAATAATAATAATAATAATAAAAATCCTTACAGATTCAATAGGGCCTCTCACCATTCGGTGCTCGGGCCCTAATAATAAAAATCCTTACAGATTCAATAGGGCCTCTCACCATTCGGTGCTCGGGCCCTAATGATCATCTACAGTCAAATAGTGTTCTAATCCACATGCATTGAGCGAACTAAATTAATTAAAGTAAATGGAATGAATGCAAAAAGAATTAGTTCAAAATTTTAGTGCTAAGCTGTTAGTTTAACCAAAATAAAGCTGCTTTTACATTTCAAAATCCGCCTTTGATCAAGAGATCAAGCTCTCCTCCTGACATTCATAAAGATGTATTTGAAAGATATATGCACACAGTGTTAAATTGTAGAATAGCTCCATTTTTGGAATCCCATGTAGCTGCCTTTCAATGTTGAAATGTCAAATATAGTCTCCAGTTGTAAAAAATTGAATTGACTCTTGTGCCTTTTCATCCACCCTATCATGTATGAGAGGCCTGATGAAATCCACAATTTCCCTCAAGTTATTTAGCCCCTAGTATCTCAACCCAGTCTGTGGAGTTGCCTCTTATAATGCAATTTGTACAGCCCAGTCTCCCAGCAACAACTCTGCCTTAACTTGAAAACACAGTTAAGGATTAATTGAAGTCTCTTTTCTCCGTTTCACCCAAACCTCCGGTCTGACGGCACGTGATTCTCTGGGGCCCAGCTTTGCTCCACGACCCTGGTTCATTTTAAAAGCAGCAGAGTTCTGCGTACCCATAATTCCTCTTAAAGGACAGACGTCTGGCAACGCAATGCTGTGAACGTCAAGCAGCAGAGGTTCCCTTGCTTGTCACATCAGTTTAGTAGCAAACGAAACTGAAGCAGGAGCATGTTTTTCTTCCCTTCTCATCACACTGCTGTTCTCCACAGCTGAGATAAGGTGTCTGTCAGCTGGGGCATCACAATAACCCCCACTGGTTCTGAAACGGATTAATATTCAGTCCTCCCCACCCCCCGCAACGTTCTGAAAGGGATTGTGTTTACTCCGCATTTCCATTTCTGAATAAATATTATTTATATAGGCATGATCAAAGATAAGCACTGCTGTCTCTTTTTCCCTCCAACTTCTGCAAACAAAGTTTGTCCTTTTTTGCTGTTTCTTGCGAAATGGCTCTTAAGTGGTCAAAAACTTGATCACACTGAAGCAGCACTTTAAAAGAAGATGTAGTCGTTTTTCCTGTATGAATAATTTTTATTTCCCTCCCCCACCAGGCCCTGTGCTGCTTGGAAGAGTTCAGGAACCTGGATCGAGACATCGAAGGTTCGGCCAAACGCTGGAAGAAGTTCGTTGAGGGCGAGTGTCCTGAAAAAGAGAAATTCCCCCAGGAGTGGAAGAACAAAAACTCGCTCCAGAGGCTATGCATGATGAGGGCTCTGAGGCCTGACCGCATGACGTACGCCGTGAGGTGAGAGGTGGAATCTTAGCTTGACGTCTGCTCTGTGATCTGTGAAGGATTTTACTGACCTGTGCTCCTTGTGAAAGGTAACAGGTTAAACTGTTTAACCTTTGACTTTAGAATCTGAGTTGAAAGAGCACCTGCTACAGACAAACAGAAACAACTGCAATTATACGACTTTCCAGGAACAATTAATGAGCCTCATTATTAGACAAGACGAGAAACAGCGCTCACCTCTAGAAATGTTATCATGTCAACTGTGGGCACAGTGCTCACCTGGTATTTCATGCAAAATCTTATCTGAATATTGAAATTATGAAAATTATGAAATATATCCAACCGATTTCAGACATGACTTCCAGAGGATATCCACATTTTGGTGCGGCCTTTAAGAGTTCACCTTTAAAACATGAACAAGGCAGCAGGAGATTCTCTGCTCAGACACATTCACAACAGAACCGAAATCTCCAGAGCTGAAGTTCAGGTGAGGGGGGGCACAGCAGGCAGAGGCAGAACGTAACGTATGAATTCACCGGAGATCACGTGTTTTAATTCATAGGACTTCAACACCAGTATCGGCCCATATCACCAAAAGCTCTCGTGACATCTTCGTTGGTGTCTTCTGCGTGTATGATGTGAATCCTGCTGAGGATTTCCAGTTGTGTTCTCATATGGGCTTATTCAGACATTATCTAGAGTGTTTACTTGGGGGCAGCCTGGAGAAACCCCGGAGAAAGTCCAGAGTCCCTCACTCATTCAGTTGAGTTCTCACATACAGCCCGAAATGTCAGAATTTAATCATGGCCACTTTGTGATTTTGTGTATGTGTATGACTTATGAGTACGTCAATATGAAAACATGTTGACAGGCGTCACAGAGGTGTGATAGCATGATCTCTAATGAACTGTATAGTGCACTATACAGTTAACACATGATAATATGTATAAATGTGTAATAATTCCTCTAAGCTGCTAAAGTAAGCATTTACCTGCAAAAAAAAGTGTTTTACTTGCCGACAGATGTAGAGATTGAAAACAGCCACTGGCAACACAGTTGTGACTAGAGGTAATATAGTACCTGTCTATCCAATGCACTGTACTACAGAGGCTGCAGACTCTTTACATTATTCAGCTTGTCCGTCAAAGATAATGAAAAAGTGTTGCAAACTGAGTTGTGTTCCCCCCCACAGAGATTTTGTCGAGGAGAAACTGGGAAACAAGTATGTGATTGGCAGATCCCTGGACTTCGCCATCTCCTTTGAAGAGTCTGGTCCAGCTACGCCCATGTTCTTCATCCTCTCTCCTGGAGTTGACCCTTTGAAGGATGTGGAGAAACATGGTAATACTCTCGCTTGTTTTATCTTTAATAAGCTGTAAAATTCAGCCTCAGAGTGTGTTCTAGACTTTTATCAGAGCCGACATATCGCCGGTCTAGCTGTCGTTTCTTTATGTGGTGGGAACATGCAGGATTTAGGTTGAAAAGCCTGTTGAAGTTAAGTGCACGCTTACCTGCCTCCATAATTTCCACTGTGATTCTTACTGCACGGGGAAGATAGTGCTGTGTGACTCTGCTGTGATACCAGCTATCTCTGCCGATGCACTACAGGATCTGGATAGATTGAGGAGATTATTCTAAAGGTCACAAATATATGAGACAACACCACTGGTGTAAAAGGGGCAGTGAGAGGTAAATGTCATTGGTTTTAGATTTACTTTACATTCTTATAAATTGTGCGGATAGCAGCAGGATGTGCTGTTTTGATTTTTGACCAAAGAAATGCCAAAAGTCAAAGCTCTTGCACTGATCTGGAACCGGGCACCATCACTTGAATCTGCTGCAGAATAAGTCAGTGTCATTTGAATTCAGCTGGATGAAATATTCAGATTGCAGTTTACTGGAGCTGAGAGATTTCCAGTGTTTCTACTTTAACAAAGTCCCTGAGAGTTTTGCAATGTCAGTATTTCTCTATTCAAGTAATTCAGCATCATAAATTCATGTGCTCTGGATGTATGATTTTCTTTGCATTTCTGTTTCTGCTTGAAAGCCCCTCTTACACTAATAATACCATAGAGCCGTTTCAACAAATACAGCTGTTTCATAGTCGTTTTTGAATATATTAGAGGCCTCATCTTGACACAGACAGGCAGCAGCAGGTGGTGAAATCAAACGTAAACCTGCTGTAGACAGGCCTTCAACCCCAAGCTGAAATTTACCTTCCTCCTCCAATTAGATAAGAGAACACACTTCTCATGTAGTTGCCTGTAAGCTGTGTGATCATTGATTATCTGCAGCCTGACTCTGACTGTAGTGTGTCACTTTAAGTAGAAAGGTTCAAGTAGTCAATTGCTGCAGATGTGGACAGAGCATGTTGATGGGGAGCAGCAGCACCCTGAACCAGGAAAAGGGGCTTTGCCATTATAGCTGTGACTATTGGATTTCTCATTGGTATTAGGCTTCAATTAGATTTTCATTAAAGAGATGGTGTGATTTTGTTTGCTCTGCAGGGGACTAATATCCCCGAGATAGACCTCTGCTATCTGCCTGCTCTCAGGTTGGAGTTTTAATGAAACAGACAGGTAATTGTACCGTTTGAATGAAATCTCAAGGTGGACAAGGCTGAATCACTGACCCTCTGCTGGCTGGGAAGTTAAACACATACTATTTCATTTGAAGAAATTAGCTTCATTTAATTTATTTCTGAGAATAAGATGCAAAGATCAATATCACTATTATCTCAATGCTACGGGAGTTTGAAGCTTGTTAACTTTATTTAAAACTTTTCGACGAATGTCCAAATGCATATCGACCCTCATTCATGTAAGCGATGTACAATATTCTATAGTTAACCAGCATGTCAGGAGGATATTCTGCTTGAAATGTCACGTGTCTGTTTTGTTTCAGGAAAGAAACTGGGCTTCACATTTGACAACAAGAACTTCCATAATGTTTCTCTGGGTCAAGGCCAGGAGGTCGTTGCTGAACAAGCCCTCACTTTGGCAGCTGAGAATGGCCATTGGGTCATATTACAGGTACAGTAACCCCAGACTCATGCTCTACACCAGGGGTGTCCAAACTTTTTATCCCGAGGGCCACATATTGAAAAAAATACGACGGTCCAGGCCACTCACAGTGCTACGCCACCCTGGGGGGGGGGGGGGGGGGGGCGCGTGGCTGCGTTCTGAGGGACAGCTGCAATACAGTGGGCCATAGTCCATCACATTACCTTTCATTTAGCTGACGCTTTTATCCAAAGCAACTTACAATAAGTGGATTCAAGAGTACAAACCCAGAACAACATGAATCAAGAAAGTACAATATATTCAAAATTAGAGCTAAACTACAAAGTGCTATAAGTAAGTGCTATTAAAGTACTATTAAATTGTTAGTTTGAAAAAAAAAAAAATTATAATTTAATTATTTTTTTTTTTTTTGAGCCGGGCCAATTTAAAATGGATGGCGGGCCGCAGATGGCCCGCGGGCCGTAGTTTGGACACCCCTGCATTAGGTGAACGAATCCTTTAAACCAGATGATCGGTGTCTTTAGTTACTTAGTCTGGACACAAGGTGGCGCCATTCTCTCTTTGGAGTAAACCCATCCTGACCGCACAGTCTGTCCAGAGGTTTTGTCCATGTGCTTTTGTCGACTGCAGCTTCTGCTGACACGTTGTAAAACTGTGTTTTCTAACTCGACACCAGCCTGGTTGTCTGATGCAAATTGAGGAACACAGGTCTCCCTTCATGATACCTGCTCTCAGACATCGGTGTATTCCGAAGTTATATAACTGGACATGTGCTCTGTAGTGAAGAGGTGAACTTTGTCTCTTGAGTTGTGAGCTCCTCTGGTCTGGACCCTCCTGAGTTACAGCAGCGGCAGCAGCTCGGGGGATGTGTCCGAAAGCAAGTCTATAAAATTGTGTTTTAAGAAGTTAAGATTTCAGTACTAAATAACAGATCTGTTTACATCAGAACAACCTTAAGGCAGAGAAGTTGTCCATGTGAAAACCCTAAGGGTCAGAGGTCAGACTGATCAGACACATACTCTCTGCAAAGTCACCAACCGGCCTGGGTTTGCTAAAGGCCCAAATTTACAGTTATATTTACTGTGTTGAATAATTACAAATCTGTAATTTGTGTACATTTGTACCCTTGTGTCAAAATCTATCTTTAAAACGTTTTAACTGTTATTTTATAGTTTGGTCATTGAAAAGTTGTGCTTTTTCAAAGTGCTTTAATAGTAAACACACAGAAAACTTCAGGCAAATTAATTTTTGTACAGTGAGGCTACAGTTTTGTTTACATGTTACATTACATACCCAACCTAAATTCACTCACACTCCTCCGCTCCTCCGCTCCCTTCACTGGCTACCAGTGGCTGCCCCGCATCTGCTACAAAATATGAGTACTTGCGTAACATGCTGTGAACGGATCAGGTCCAGTCTACATCCAGGACATGGTTAAACGTTACACCCCAGTCCGTTCACTCCGCTCTGCTTCGGCTAATCGACTCTTTGCTCCTTCACTGCAAGCTAAACACTCTTCAAAATCACGACTGTTTGCTGTCCTTGCTCCTAAATGATGGAACGAGCTCCCCATCGACATCCGGACATCAGAAAGTTTACACATCTTCCGCCGCAAACTAACAACATACCTCTTCCTTCTACATCTTGAATAAAACAAATATTTACCAACAATTTTTGAAAACTAACAATTTAGTAGCACTTAAATGGCACTTACTTATAGCACTTTGTAGTTTTGCTTCATTTTTTGAAGAAATTGTACTTTCTTGATTCTTGTTGTTCTGGGTTTGTACGAGCTAAATGAAATGTAATGTAATGTTAATGCAAATGTAATGGTTGGTCCAGTTCATCTCAGGAAAGTGGGTCAGTGCGTGTGTGAGTGAGTGTGTGTGTGTGTGTGTGTGTGTGTGTGTGTGTGTGTGTGTGTGTGTGTGTGTGTGTGTGTGTGTGTGTGTGTGTGTGTGTGTGTGTGTGTAAATCACCAGAATAATGTCTCTTTCTGATCAGCTGAAAGTCAAGACCATCCGTGTTTATAACGTGAAACATAAACAGTTCCACATCAGACATGGAAATAATACCCAACAAGGACATAATAATATATGAATTCCTGAGGACTTTTCACTGGCTACTTAAGATTTATTGAGATAACTTCCATTTGCACTAATTATTTTAACATGTGATATCAATTGTAGACAGCAGCCCACCTGCCCGGCCTCCGGAGAGCCTCGGGGGGGCGGGCTGGCTTCCTCTCCTGGTCCGTGGGGAAAGGGGTAGGTGGAGGTGAGGGGGCTGGGAGAGCACCCTCACCTGCACCACAGAGGATCAATCAGCTCAGGTGAAAGCTGTCACAATCAATCATTCCGTTTCTGGCTTCGGCTGGGAGAGCCCCGTGGCAAGCACCACTGCCACACTGACATTTGAAAGTGAAGCTATTGGAGTAACTTCATCCACCTATTTTCTCTTGAAGAAGGACGAGATGCCTGCTCTGAAAGAGGAGAAGAGGCCAGGCTTTTTGCACAGGTGTCTTCTCAAAATGGAGCTTAATGATATATCAAGTGCTGGATCTTTTCCAAGAAGGGAACACATTAGCATCTCTGGACAAGGCCACTTCTTACAGAAGTCCTTTAAAATGGCCTCGTAAGGGCTTCTTTTCGGGATAAAAGTTGAGTCAATGTCTTTGACCTCGGCCCATATTCTCTCCAGCAGATGCCGCCTTGTGTCATCATCAGCACAGGTCACCTTTGCCTTTTTATAAATTTGTGTGATGAGCTTGTCCAAGAGAACACTGACATACGTTTTATATTTGACCCCTGCCTGGATCTTTTCAGTTTTCTCCCTGGCGCTCCTGCCTGATGATGCCGAGTTCTCACGTTCTTTGCGGACTTCTGATGATGAAGTCTGCTTAGAACTTTTGATCCCTCTGCTGCTGACCACTGCTGGTGTTGACTGCTTCGATCTTTTCTCCTCAATGTTGGTGACCTTTAATGATGTCTTCTTCAATCTTTTTTCCTCAATGCTGCTGACCACTTTTGGTGTTGACTGCTCTGATCTTTTCTTCCCTCTGCTGTTGACCACTGCTGGTGTTGACTGCTTCGATCTTTTCACCTCAATGCTGGTGACCTTTGATGAAATCTGCTTCAATCTTTTTTCCTCAATGCTGCTGACCACTGCCGGTGTTGACTGCTTCGATCTTTTCTTCCCTCCGCTGCTGACCTCTGATGATGAAGTCTGCTCCGATCTTTTCTTCCCTGTGGTGCTGACCACTGCTGGTGTTGACTGCTTTGATCTTTTCTCCTCAATGCTGTTGACCTTTGATGATGTCTGCGTCACTCTTTTTTCTTCAATGCTGCTGACCACTGCCGGTGTTGACTGCTTCGATCTTTTCTTCCCACTGTTCGATCTTTTCTCCACAATGCTGCTGAACACTGCGGGTGTTGACTGCTTCGATCTTTTCGTCCCTCCGCTGCTGACCTCTGATGATGAAATCTGCTCTGATCTTTTCTCCTCAATGCTGTTGACCTCTAATGATGATGACTTTGATGAGTCGATGGTCATTAAAGCGTCGGACACTCTGGTTGTGTGGCGGTTAACTTGGTTGTTCAGCCACCAGCTTATCAAGGACAGAAAACAAAACACCCTGGTCTGAATGTCTGCGTATATGTCCATTTGTGAAGTAGGAATAAAACCCTTTTTCACTGGACCTGAACCCTTGTCTGACTTCTTGCCAGGTGCGATTTGCGAAAAGATGACATCTGAAAGCCGTTTTGTTAATACAATAACCTTTTTAGATGGAGGCTTTTTCAGTGTTTGGAATGCAGAACTTTCATTTCCACCTCCTGGCTTCTCCTTCTCCAGAAGCACAGCGTCAATACTAGCAATCAATGACTGTATCGCCTTCTTGCTAGTGACTTTGGGATTCTCATTGAATTTTTTCGCGACCTGTGACAGGATTTGGAGCGTCCCTGCTGTGGCAAAAGTCTTTATGAAAAGCCTATTGATCTTTTTCATTCCTTTAGCGATTGAGAAGTTTGGGTCTGGAGATTCATTTCCATGTGTGCCTTCCTCACTGATTGACTCAATTATTTCATCTAAAGCCAAATCAATCTCTGGAGAAAACGATGTATTGAGAGAGAGGCTGTCATTAAACTCATTAAAGAAGTCTGTGATGTCAGTCAAACTTTTGTTGATTGTTTCCTGGACAAGCCTCTTCACACTGTCCACACTGCTTGTTGTTGAACCTCCCTCTGAGGAACTACCTGACTTGGAGCTAACTCGTGAAGAGGAGGAGCTTGAAGAAGTCCTAGACACCAGAATGGGATCATCTGAATTGTCCTGTTCCTCTGAGGAAATGGCCCGACTTTGCTTTCGCGGTTGACACTTGACCAATTGTTTGATTCGTTCGTCTGTCTTTAACGACTCGCAGGCATAACAGATCATCTTCTGGACTTTAGCGGGGCTAATGAGGCGGGTTGGTATAGGCTTGTCAGAGCTCACACAGATGGAGCTTGCAGACAAGGTGGAGTTGACAGTCTCCGTCACCTCCTCTACAACCAAGTCTGTGAGCTTATCCAAACTCTCAGACGTTCTTTTGCTGCCTGGTGAAAGACTGTTGCTGAGAGTGTCTCCCAGAATGGACCGAACTTTATCCTCAGACACGGGTGCACGGAGACGTCGCTTTACAATGGCATTTGAAACAGACGTCATTAAGTTCAGCAGAAGTTCTGCCAACATAAATGTTGTAGCTTCATCCGGTTTGCATGACTTCAACAGCTCCCACTGCTCTGCAGTGAGCTTTGTAAAAAAGTTGTCAGGGTGAATTCCATTGCGACTGTTCTTTGTTTCAATGTGTGTTAAAACAATCTGCTTTGTTTTAGCAGTTGGCTGGTTGGTGCAGACTGACACTTCAGTTCTTATTAAAGGAATTGAAGCAAAGGGGGTTAAAGGAATAGAAGCAAAAGGGGTTAAAGTAATTGAAGCAAAGGGGGTTAAAGGAATTGAAGCAAAGGAGTTTAAAGGAATAGAAGCAAGGAGTTTAAAGGAATTGAAGCAAAGGAGTTTAAAGGAATTGAAGCAAAGGGGGTTAAAGGAATAGAAGCAAGGAGTTTAAAGGAATTGAAGCAAAGGAGTTTAAAGGAATTGAAGCAAAGGGGGTTAAAGGAATAGAAGCAAGGAGTTTAAAGGAATTGAAGTAAAGGAGTTTAAAGGAATTGAAGCAAAGGGGGTTAAAGGAATAGATGCAAAAGGGGTTAAAGTAATTGAAGCAAAGGGGGTTAAAGTAATTGAAGCAAAGGGGGATAAAGGAATATAATGGGACTAATAGATCAATGGAAACTCTGATGTGACAATAAGCCACACCCCTCAACTTTGACTGTAACATAGTAACCGTTAATAGGCAGAGAGAAATAACACATTGAACTATTATAACCATTAGTCTGGTATTAGGCTTTTGTTTCAAAGACAATACGTGTGCTTGCGCTTTCCACTTGGATCGACCTTGTATTGCAGTACCTCTAGGAACAGTGCACCAACTCAGTAAATGGCAGTTATCAGTTACCTGATCCTTAACACAGATTTGTAAATGTCTAAATTACATTTCTTCATCCTTTTTTTCCCTCTTTTTAAACAACCATGAAAGAAAAGTCTGAAGTCCGGCAAATAATATTCAAATCTTGCCAGACAACTAAAACAAAAAATGTAAAAATACAAAACACAATTAACAACACAACAAAACAAAAACATTATCAACCTCCTAAGAATTATACTTACAGTTATCTTCTGGGATCATTTTGATCAAAGTCCCTTTCTCAACATATTTTGAGGCCCTCCAACTCATAGAATTTAGATGCTCCCTTATTTTGTACTCCATCTTAAGTGAGAGATCTTCAATTCCAATTCATAATAACCAATGCCTAGGTACACTGAGTGGAACTAATGCAGTCCCATACAAAATGCCATATATTATATAAATATTGTACATTTCACGAAGGTAGGATATGCTTTAGGGCTGTTTGTGTTGGATTGTATTAGTTTTAGCTTGGTGTACCTAATAAAGTGCTTCACTTAGCTCCTTATGTAATACGTTACCCTTCATGTCCATTGTATAATAATGTCAGGGATTTGTTCTGCAGTAGAGAAACAAATGACTCGAGATAAATTGTGGATAAAATTCACATATTTTTCATTCGGAGAAGTGATGAATGTCTGATCTGTGTCGGCACCATGTTGGGATGTGCAATTTGGTTTTATAGTTTTTTGTATTAAGCATGTATTAAACAAAGCACTTTGTCAACTTCAAAAACAAATGGCTTCTGAGTCCTGTTTTCTATTGCTTTTTTCCAAATGTCAGTTTTTACTATGTATGACTGAGAAAGGCATTTTCTTCTTTATCATTCCTGTGTATGCTGAGTGAATATTATAGAAGTGACACTACATTTGATTCTGATTGTGTTGCAAGTTGATTTTGCGCACCAGCACACACGCCAAGAAGTTAAAACCTTAACAATACGAGCTCTTCACAGAAATATCAGTAGTGGCATATGTACCAAACAGTAGCCGACTATAAGCTGAAGAGCAGGTTCACACTGCACACATGGGGAACGTTATGCTGCCTGTACATTCTAAACAATAAACCTTTATGGTTTTTGACATTCTATTGGCCAGGTATTCAGTATCCTAAGCATCCAAATTTAGATTTAAAGATGGACAAATAATTACATTAGTACAAAATTCTAATGCAAGTACCATAACTATTTACGTTATACTTATCACTCAGAAAATAGTGATAAATGGCTATCAACGTTCCCTGAAACCCCAGTGAACACAGAGACAAGTATCTGACCAACAGTCAAAACTAGTAAGTTGTTGAGTTAACTGTCAAAGAAAACCCCAAAACTAGAAAATATTCACATTTGGTAAATGGCCTTTGGTACCAGGGAATTGTTTGCTTAAAAATCAATTGACAACTTCATTTTTTTCAATCAATTGATTGATTAAGAAACTGATCATTTCTGCTATGGATTATGATTTATTGTTGTGTTGACACATATGTGGGGTACAATAGGGCCTTCTTAGTGGAGGAAGAAAGGGCCAGAGACATTTATGCATGGCCATGGATCACATTAGGTCAGGGGTGTCCAAACTTTTTATCCCGAGGGCCACGTATTGAAAAAAATACGACGGTCCAGGCCACTCACGGCGCTACGCCACCCTTCCCTGGAGCGGACTGTTGACAGTTGGGGGGGGGGGGGGGGGGTGGCTGCGTTCTGAGGGACAGCTGCAATACAGTGGGCCATAGTCCATCATATTACCTTTCATTTAGCTGACGCTTTTATCCAAAGCAACTTACAATAACTGCATTCAAGAGTACAAACCCAGAACAACATGAATCAAGAAAGTACAATATATTCAAAATTAGAGCTAAACTACAAAGTGCTATAAGTAAGTGCCATTAAAGTACTATTAAATTGTTAGTTTGAAAAAAAAAAAATTATAATTTTTTTTTGCGGCGGGCCAATTTAAAATGGATTGCGGGCCGCAGATGGCCCGCGGGCCGTAGTTTGGACACCCCTGCTCTACACACTATCCACAAAGAAAAAAATATTTTATTGTGGTATTTAATCAAAAGCACAACAAAATACTTCTTACATCTTACATCTTACAGTCACAATATAAATTCACAATGGACAGAGAACACCCACAACCTTTTTCTCGTTTTCACAGAAAGTTCCAACAATCATGTAGAGAAGATGCAATTATAGTATTTGAACAAAATACACAATATATAATTTTATACTGAATTATGATTCTCTGAACATTCTGAGAATGTCTTATGTACTAAACTCTATTTATCTCACACAAAAGGTGCAGAATCATAAAAAATACTTTATTCACAAAAAAACACTTGCATCCATAACACGGTCAGGGAAATTAATGCAGAGTTCATTTATGTCAAGGATTTTCTATTCAGGAGTGGTTTCAGGTGGCATTTCCTTTATCTGTATGTGTTGTGAATGAGTCCGGTCGCATTATCACGTTGTTCTTCATTGCATACTCAATGGGATATTTGCTTTCTAGCCAGGTTTGTCTGCATTAAAAAGTGAATTCAATTTGCTGCAGAAATGTCCTTACTGAAGGGGCTGCACCATTATACAGTACGATATCTACAGCCACGGTGTCTGTTCTTCTCTTATCTGGAGGGCAAGGCTGGCGTTTGCATTTTAAGTGGAAACCTTGGTGGAATTTCAATAGGCAGTATTGACAGATATGAACCGCAGACTAGACATCCTTTTCTATGAATTGAATAGCTAGTAGAAATTCAGGGAAAAGAAGATTGGGATGCCATCACTCTTTGCTTAAGACCCAGGATAGCACAGACAAGCAGATGTTTAATTACCTTTGCATAGGAATCCCGATCGATGGGCTTAAAAAGGCCTTGTCCCCCTAGCAACAAACCTCCCATTCGCTTTATCATCAGCTGTCCGTTAGTCTGCCTGCTGTGAGCCACCCCCGTGGCACTGATAGGGGAGGGAGAGGAAACCAAAGGGGAGGGGAAGTATCATTCTCTCATTTTATTTTCAACAGTATTTTCTCCTGCTATGATGCTCCATCTTGTCTCATCTATTCCTCTTTCCAACCTTTCATTCCAACTCATGCAGCAAAGTTCACACTGTAGCCATATCATTTTCTGCACTGCATCTACCTTTTTATCAATCTTCATGTCCTCCCAAGCCCCTCGCTCACCTGGTACCTCTCCCTCCCCTCCTTACTTCATCTTGGCCCTCCTCCTATCAATTCCCTCCCTATCGTCCCACAGCCCACCTTTACTGTCCTGCTGCCGGGCCCGGCTCTATCAGTGGAGGGCCAAGTAAATGGCAGGTTCCCATTAGTCGATGGGTAATTATGCTGCAGACAGCCACTCTGGCTCAGATGGGCCTGTGAGACAGAGATGCAGAAACTTTGAAAGCAGCCCATTGGGATGGAGGAGGGGGGGAGATAGAGAGGCAATCAATCGGACAGATTGGAATTGAATATCAGACATTGGCCAGTGGGAATCAAGTGGCCTAAGCTCACCAGCTTCTTCGAAGGTTTACTGCTAATGCCACCCCATTTGCAGCCAGTGGCAGAAAAGAATGTGAATAGAACAGAAAGCAGCAGAGACAGTTTGAGGAAATTGCTTCCTCGTCACTTTACTTTGTAAGAAAGAGACAGATACCAGTGGTCAGCTTTTAAAGCTGAAATGATTTATTCATTCCTCTGACATTGAGAGTTGGACAAGATTCACTTTAAGTATTGATGTAGAGATGACCCTTATAATCAAGGATGAAAAGGATAAAAAGGATGTTTTAAAGTATTGTAATCTTCAGCATCCAAAAATTGTTAGCAGTGTATGTAACATTTAATAGATTCCTATTTTACATTCCTCATCAAAATGAACCTTGAGAGGTTTAATTGACTTCTCTATTTAGTAAGTTGTGTATCTTTTGCGATGATTGTTGCAGAGTTTCATTTGCATTCAAGATTCAAGAATTTCCAGTCCCCTGGATGCTCAAAATACTGTCTCACTTTGCAACTAGAGTTTAATACTCTACTCTATGTGTTTAAGTGTAATTACTGGATTGATAGTGTGAAATATAAATGAAATGTACTCCAGCGACCTAGATGACTGTCGAGAACAGTCCACCAAAATCGTACTTACTTACTTACTTAAGCCCCTTCTCCACTGTTCAACAAACAAACCAGTAACACCCACTATCATCTTGCTTTTGTCTGCAATGGGAATGGATACAATCGGCGAGTCCCGGGTGAGATGACTCTGCAGCAGATAGATGTTTTTATCGACTCTGGTTCTGAAGGGCAGTGATGGAAACATGACGTTGAACATGACACACTGGGGAAAAAAACAGAAAGGCTTATCAGTAGTAGGTTATAGAGTATAGGCCATTGACTCCAGTTTGCCTGTCTTCTGTCTTGTCTTGCTTGAGGTCCTTCTCAAGGTTCTTGTGCCAGGTGGCATTGGGTTTCTGGCGTGTGTCCCTGATCCACACCCATCTTAATTCTCTAGATCTCCTCTTGCTCAGGTTGTTGACCTGAGGTTCTTGTTGATGAGGGCATCTTGCTAGTGGATGTTCAAAAGGTCTCACTTTATGGATGTTGAGATCTATACTTGTGAGTTGTCTGCCGGTTCTCTTGTCTACTGTGTCTGCTGTTGACACAAGGTATAGCAAAGTAAGGTCATTGACAAAGTCTCGATCATCCAGCTGCATTGTGGTTGTCCACTATGAGCTGTAGTGGTTTTCATTATCTGATAAATACCCAGATGGAAGAAGAGCAGTAAGAACCTTTTCCTGAAACCAATTGTTCACGGTGGATAACTCTGACGTCTCTCTGTAACAGTTCCCATTTGGCTCTAGTCTCCGAGAAGTTTCCAGAAGGTGTTTGTCTCAACGGTGTCATATGCCACCTTTTAGTCGATGGAGTGTATAGCTGAGACTGTTTCAGAGATAACTTGACTATGTTACAGAGGATGTTACAAATCTAAGTGTTTATTTGTATTCAGCATATTTATCCTGACCAGTTTTAAATATAGACTCAGTAGTCTGTTATGCTCTCGGCACTTCAGCCCCATTCATAGTATTTAGGCGTCAGTCTGGACTCCGAGGGCTATTCCACTGCAGGGCTGCCTCCTGTGTGCTGGGGCCCAGCTGTGCAGCTGTCCTCAGCGCTGCTCCTTGACAAATGTGCTTTCTACTTCGTGAAAGAGAAATATTTTGGGTGCGTATGTGCGTGCGTGCGCACCTTATTGTTTTTATATATTTGCTATTTACAACCATTGTGCATTCCCTCAGGTTGTGTGTGATAGCAATGCATAAAAGACTGTGCCAGTGGTGGCTTCTAATGGGTTTGAGATTCAACTTTTATATTATTATGTAAATAGGTGACTCTTTGATGTAGTATCAGCTCCGTTATCACAGGGGCTGGAAGGCTCTTATCAATAAGACGTTCAGGGAACAAAAAAATGTTTCACCTGAAAGTTAATTAAAAAGCCATAAAGTAGTGGCTGCTCCTCCGACTTGTTTGTTTGTCTGTCAGCCTGTTGGTCTGTCTCTCTCACTGTGTTTGTTCTTCTCCCTCTTCTCCCCCTGCAGCCAGAGGATGAATGGTTTCATTACAGTGACAAGTTCTGAGGCAGTCTCTTACTTCTTCTGTTGGCTCCCTTTATTGCCAAAGTATTTACATGCCAAGAGGAAGGGCTCTACTGTGGCTTGATGAAAAAACACTTGAATTTAGACTTTTAATTTGTATACCATTATTCTCTAAGGCATCAGAGGAGAAACTTAACTTATCCCCTTCTCAGCTTCCAGCTCCTCCAAGACCTCTCTCTCACAGAATGTTAAACTTCTCTCTTCTTCTTTTATTCAATGACCCTCCCAAAAATGTGACGTTCCTCTCCATGTCGTGTCCCATCATTCGGAAAGAGGGTTAACTTCAGCCATCATAAGGAAGATTAAATATGGAGAGCAAAGGGAAATGAGAACGCAAAGAGGCTTATGAATTAATGACTGTAGTTATTAGTGCTGTAATTAGATTTAGGGAATGGGCAGCGCTGCATGGTGAGACGTGGGGGGAATGGCTGACTCCTTGTCATTCACTGGATATCCTGTAAGTGTCAGGACAGTTGAGATGGAAAATTGAGCTCATCCATGCTTGTGTGATAGTACAAGTCAGGTCTGCTGTCCTCGCCGCACTGAGAGATGAATATACAGAAAGTCAGCTGAAGTTGTGCTGGAGAATGGTCGCTTAATGTCAGCAACCTAGAAATGGGTTTTTCAAGTGCTATGTACCATTTCATTAGGTGCCACATCAAAGTCACAGTGGAGAGATGAGAATATGCAACATTTGAATTGCTCCTTTTTGCTAGTTGTCATTACAAAAATAAATTTTCACAGATATCCAGCAGAAAACATTATCTTAGTGAGGATTAGCTTTTCAACCCTCACAGAGGAAAATGATCTTGTCCCCGACCAATAACATGTCATCATCTTCTTCCTCATCTCTGTCCCTGCTGACGCTGTTTCCTGATCCTCTCCCTGTAGAACATCCACTTGGTGGCTAGCTGGCTCGGTTCTTTAGAGAAAATTCTGGAGCAGCACGCAGAGGGAAGCCACGTGGACTTCAGGGTGTTTGTTAGTGCTGAACCCTCCTCCACCCCTGAGGGCCACATCATCCCACAGGGCATCCTGGAGAACTCCATCAAGATCACCAATGAACCACCTACAGGCATGCATGCCAACCTGCACAAGGCTCTGGACAACTTCAACCAGGTAAAAGTCCAGGAGGCAATTTGAGAATAATAACTAGATATTGTACGTACAGTTTGAACTACCACACTTGAATATTTCCCATTTAACCAACTCCACATCATTTAATTGGAAAGCGTTGTAGTTTATACTCAGTTACATTGATTTGACTTTACTTCTCTGTTACTCTGTAACATTTTTTACATGAAATACAACATGAGGTCATAAAATAAGATGCCTGGTTAAAGCATGAACTGCCAAACAGCATACAAATTGATTAAAGCTAAACAATATTTTACATTAACAGTCAATCAAATGACGATTTGCAATCTGAAAGGTGTTACAAGAGCATTGGTAAAAAACAAACAGAGCTCAAAGTTGACAATTTGTAGAAATGCAGCACGTAGCAGATGGTTGCAGTCACCTTTCTCACCTTGGAATTGCTGCTGACCCATAGAGGACAGAAAGGAATGTAGCACATGCTAACGTCAAAAGATAGCGTGGTTACAGTCTGTGGAGGTTTAACATGAAGACGGATCGATGGATGTTATCAGTGAGTTGCCAAAGAGTGTCATGCTGCTGGTCTGTCCTACAGGTGTCCTAGTCAGAATGGACCAGAGCGCTGCAGTGGAATCTCCTTGCTTTTCTTTACCTTATCACTTCCTCATCTCTATCTGAGCATTACCATTACCCCAGTGCTTCTCTGCCAATGCATCTTGCTCTGCACCATTACCTGAGTGCTCGGCTCCCTCCCAGTCCATTTCCACGATTCTTAGTTTGCCGTCTATCTGCCTGATAAGTACTTTGTGCTTGTGCGTCTTGCTGTGTGCAAAGCCTAAGGGAGGTCTGCTGAAGCAAGTATGGAGGGAGTATTCCAGTCATGTGTACTCAGTGAAAGCTAATCAATGTAAGGCTAACTCTTTGTAATAGCCCACCCGCATGGCCAAAGCCAACGCTAAGCCAGAGAAATGTTAGTTTCTTTCTCTTCACCTTTTCACTGGGAGATGCGTAAAGCTACACTGCCTATTTCCATTCTCAGAAGCCTGTAAGATGGAGTCCGGGTGGGCTGATGTTAATCAAATGCAACTGAACACTCCAGAAGGTGATTAGTGCAACCTTGTTTAAATGTGTCATTCTGTTGTTTTCCAGGACACGCTGGAAATGTGCGCACAGGAGTTCGAGTTCAAGAGTATTTTATTCGCTGTGTGCTACTTCCATGCGGTCGTAGCAGAGAGGAGGAAGTTTGGACCTCAAGGCTGGAACAGATCCTATCCCTTCAACGTCGGCGACCTCACCATTTCTATCAACGTCCTCTATAACTACCTGGAGGCCAATCCTAAGGTACGTGTGTTTCTTTTTCATTTTTATTCCTGTGCAAAGGATTACGAAGGCCACCGCTTATAATCTTAATTGAAAATCTAAACACATGTGACCCCAGGTAAACACCACAACATCCCCTCTGTCTCTAATTCCCAGGTGCCGTTTGATGACCTGCGCTACCTGTTCGGTGAGATCATGTATGGAGGTCACATCACAGACGACTGGGACCGCCGTCTGTGTCGCACCTACCTGGGAGAGTATATCAAGCCTGAGATGATGGAGGGAGAGCTGTGCCTCGCGCCCGGCTTCCCATTGCCTGGGAACATGGACTATAACAACTACCACCAGGTGAGGCATCAAGGTTAGACCATATGAGGCCATTAGACTACCTGAAACATTAAATGAAGTCATTCCCGGATATAAGGGCAATGAAAACATAGTTAAAATACAAGAAAATACTAACATTCCCCCTCTGGAGGTGCTGTCTCTGGATCGGCAGGGGTCCCCAAGCAACTTCTATGTGTCAAAATAAATGTTGGTTTAATGCTGCTATAATTTAATCACTATAATTAAAAGATATTTCTTCCTCTATCCCTGTTCCTAATAAACGGTTTAGAATTCTACAATTTATTACTAAATCAATCACAATAAAGCTCCCATATGAGTCCCTGGGTCGTAACAGATTGTAGTTGAGTTATACAAATAGTTCTCAGAGGTGGAGATGCTCCGTGGATGGAAAGAGTTTGCCATTAACTCTCGCAGGCAAACCTGAAAGTTACAAATCTGGGATTATGAAGTCATCTAATAAGGAACGCTGAGAGATATAGAAAATAAGTAGATCTAGTTGTGTCGTAACACAAAATGTTTATTAACGCCCACGAGACAATTGTGTACAGAGAATAGAACTAAAATGCATTGTTGAGTTTAAGTTCGAGAGCTCTTTACTGCCACTGTACAAGTATAATGACATTTTTTGTCGAGCAAGACTAGATGGTAAAGCACATGAATTATGGGGTGGAGCGGTTAAAGATTTGGCCAGAGAACAGGAGCTGTAAAGGCCTGTAGGTCCCAGAGCGTGTGTCAGGTCATCGCCTGCCTCAACCATCTGGAACAAACTTCCAGTACATGGAGCAGAAAGGTGGCATAGACATGAAGAAGAACCCGATGACTCAGCAGTTTACCTGCTCTTTGAACAATATACAGGTATATGCAATCAGCAAAAGTTAGCCGGCAGGTCACGGGGAGATCAAACATCTGACAACAAAGTGTTTCCATCAAAACTTTCATAAGGACATTATGATTAGAAGAGGCTTTCTTTTTTTCTTTTTGTTTAAGTGCTCCACTAAAAGCAGCCTGTCTGAACCCAGCTTTCACTTTCATCTGCTCTAAATTAAAAGGATTGATATTCATTATGGACCAGCAGATGGAAAATGCCAGATTTCCCTCCCCCTGGTTCTGCTCATTAGCAGCGTGTTAATTGATCCCGAGTGTTTGAATTCCACCCAGAAATGTCTCAGTATTCATATGGTTCCATTATCGGCCTTTGTCAGCAATATTTTAGAAACGCAATGGAAGTTTACAATCTTCATTCTGATCATTTAAAATAATAAGCTAGGGAATTTGAGTTCAAATGTTATCCTGTTCAGGTAAAAAAAGGTAAAGAATCTTTGCAACATCTTTTGTGAACCCTTTGAATAAATGTGGGTTTCTGATGCTACAACATTTCTGTCGTGGTTTCTTCTGTTCCAGTACATTGATGACACCCTACCTGCTGAGTCGCCCTACCTGTACGGCCTCCATCCCAACGCTGAGATTGGCTTCCTTACTCAAAGTTCCGAGAAACTTTTCCGCACTGTGCTGGAGATGCAGCCCAGAGACGGAGGGGCTGGTGAGGGCGGAGGGATGACGCGTGAGGAGAAGGTAAACAGGAGGATTTATACAGTCCAAAAAAGGAAAAACTTCAATATTTCAAATTAAGGCAAAGATGAGAAAAAAGTCTAATCCCGGAATCTATGTTTTTATCAAAAAAGTTTATTCTTTCACTGATCATCTCACAACCATTTATCATGTGATGCATCAGTATTAAAAATCTAATAATCTAACAATCTAATAACGAAGCAGAAATTTCAAAGCAGGACTTTAACATCTAATAGAGTATTTGTAGATTATTGTGCTGCTGCTTAAAGAAGATGAATACTACTCACTCCAATATTCAGTAAGAGATCTATTGTGTCTTTGGAGACGTTGGAACCCCACTGGAATTTTAAAACCTGCTTCTATGGGTTTAAACAATGCTTTTTTGTGGAGCATAAGTTTGTTATGACAAACCCACTTGCAGGCCAGTGCGGCTTTAGGAGGTGTAATGGTGGCATCTGAACTCAGCTTATGATTCTGACTTGATATTCTTACTTAGAAAAGTCAAGCCCTCATACACAGGAGCCATCCTGAGCAGATATGTAAGCCACGGCCTTTCACCACCACGACTATTTCACTAAGCTGTGCGGAAAAAAGGCCAAATCTTCAATGTGTGATGACAACAGGTGACATTTGCTTTAGCTGCTGCACACGGAATTAAGAATAAATTGGGACCAACAGTTTGGGGCGTCTGACAGCACCCAGGGTGATTTTTACAGGGATGGTATTTTCCGGTGCATTTTCTGGTTCAGTGCCGCCCTGACACAAAGTTTAGTTCAGTGTAAAAGCTCAGACAAATATTCTGTCAGAGAGATTGTAGCCCTGCAAAACTCAATAGAGCGAGGGTGACTGTTTTAAAACCATAAATAAGGGTCTAGTCTGTCCGACTGCTAGCTCTGTTAAATATCCATTATGCATATTAGCAAAATGATTTATCATCACACGGATCTATCTTTGCTTAATAAGAACACATTTGCCTTTAGACTTTTGGATGATGAGGTGGTTCTGAAGTTTGATTTCTGAATATATGATTATCCCAATAATCACAAATTGATCAGTGCAAAAACTGTGTCAATTACAGGCGATAAAGTTACATTTCCACATTGCATTATGCTCAGCCCTGGTTTGCGGGGTCCCCTCAGCTTAACATTTGAGTCATGGTGGTTATCATCTGTTTCCTTGTAAGATAAACACCCTGGGATGTCTGTAAAACCCAGATGGTCGTTCAACAACACTTGCAGCTGTTCTGAACACGCCACAGGCAAACATTTGTTGTTCAGATCAAAAACCTAGTATGTGGTAAAAGCCCTAACACTTAGAATGCCTTTTTATAGGTGTCTTACCTCCCTAACTTTTATTTTAAATGATATTGTTTTTTGCCTACTTAGTTTTATTCTTTTAATTCAATCCAGAAATTGGGACCCAAGATGACTATAAGATTGTTGATATGTGTTTTCTCACACTATGAATAACAAACCCAGGAACAGTGTTTGTCTTTGGAAACCATTTTCCACACCATCAGTTACCATGTAACTTTGATGTTTTCCTCTTTAAAATCGACATAGTTATATGGATCTTTAAATCCAAATCTGCAGCAGCTTTCTAAATTCCATATGCACTTTTTTCAAGCATTAACATTTCCTAGAAACTTTATTTCCTATCAGTTGGATTTTGCTCAGTTTTTATATGTAACATAACATCCTGCATGGTGGAAATGCTACAAAGTTTCAAATAGATTTTCAGATCTTGCAGTTGACTTTTAAGACACTTCTCAATACTATGTATTTACCAGTACGACCTCTGAGTCCCATAGCATCCAATAGGTAGCTTAAGCTCCTCAGACAGGGGCTTTTACCTGTGCATGGCTGAAAACTAGAAGTGGCAGAGCCCCGGAGCAACAGAACAATCTGCCTGAGGAAATCAGGTCAACAGAATCAGTGACCTCTTTTACATCTCTTCTCAAAATATAGAAACATTCCAACATAATTTTATCAGAGCTTTTTTATTTTATGTTTTTGTTCAAAATGACTGTGATTATCAGCCAGACACATTTTAACAAAGGCTACAGTTATTGTTTAGTTTAAATCTGATTTAAGTACAGTTCTCCAGTTACACCCTGGAAACAGCATTTCCACCACATGCAGGCTGTTCTATCCGTTGTCCTGATGTCATCTTGTCTGTTAATTGTCAACACTAATGACACAAGGAAGGTTCAGATTATCCATGCAGGAGTTGAACACATGATGTAAAGCTGATGACTACAAGCTGTGTGCTGCACAACACAGACAGACAGACAGAATATTTTGAAAATGAGTATATTCACTGAGGCCTGTCTAACTGGTGACTGCACTTTATCAAAAGGCCTTCTAGTCTAGTATGGAATATTTTTCCCAGTGCATGTTTTGTGTATTCTGTATACGTGTGTCCATTCCCTGATGTATTATGATGTGTGACCTTTCTGGCTCAGAAGCCTGGATACTCCTGTCTGAACAGATGACAGCCACGCAGAGCTTACCAATGAGGCCCACTCCCTATTCAGCGCGCTTAGCTGCTGCCAAACCCACATCAGATATTTGAACTGAAAAATCCATAGATATGATGACCTCATATCCTTTGTTCGGCCCCTAATCCGTTGATTGATCACTAATGCTGGTTGCCTTGGGAAAACGTTGACATAGACGTTAGCTTTCATCACTTACCCACAAAAATATGATTTGAGCATTGATTTGCTGGAGGGATTAGACTGGTATTGAAAACAAAGAGCTGCCGTTGCAAAATATATCTTCATGAATATTTATGGGGCCGTCTATTTCAAACTGTAACAGTTTCTCAGGCTGTCAGCTTTGGTATCACTAGTTTGTCTGGCTCAGATAACCCCAATGTTTTCAATGGTCTTTTATTTCCAGCAGTATCCTTTTTATATTGCCTCTCCTTTTTTATTTCTTTGGTTGTAACAAATTAATCAAGCAATATGTTTTTACTATCAGTTCTCTCATTGACACACTTGTTCATTCCATCACATGTTATCAGGTGCGTGTGGTGTTAGAGGAGATCATGGAGAGACTGCCGGAGGATTTCAACATGACCGAGCTGCTGGAGAAAGCCGAAGAGAGGACTCCCTACCAGGTGGTGGCGCTGCAGGAGTGTGAGCGCATGAACTTTCTTACACAGGAGATCAGAGGCTCCCTCCATGAGCTCAACCTCGGAATGAAGGTGAGAGGACTGTGATGATAGCAGAGGAGGGGGGTGATGATGATGATGATGATGATGATGATGATGATGATGATGATGATGATGATCTACCTACTAAGGTAGGTAGGTACTAAGGAACACATATATCAAGCTTTATATGGAGCTGAATTTCAGAGCTTTTAATTTGAAAAATGTGTGAACAGAAGATTGTGTTAGAGACAATATGCAATGTATTAAAAAATAACAGAAGTTCAAATTATCTAATCATTATATATACTGTAAGAGTGTAAGTCGTCTCACAAGAGGTTTTGCACTATGTTATGAGACAAGAGTCAATGGCAGAAGGTAGTTCTCTTAAATAAACAATGTGAAGTCTTCTTAGTTAGCAGACCAGTTCTGCTTGCTTGCTCCACTCGAATTCCCCCTGCAGGTTAATCCTGCAATGAGCTGGATTTAAGTAGTTTCTTTGTCTGTGACCCCCACCCTTTAGGGAGAGCTAACCATGACCAGTGAAATGGAGAACCTTCAGAACGCCATCTTCCTGGACACGGTGCCTGACAACTGGACCAAGAGGGCGTATCCCTCAATGTCCAGCCTGGCCCTGTGGTTCACTGACCTGTTAGTCAGGATCAAGGAGCTTGAACACTGGTCCAATGACTTTGCCTTACCCGCTGTGGTGTGGCTAGCTGGCTTCTTCAACCCCCAGTCCTTCCTCACAGCCATCATGCAGGCTACGGCTCGCAGGTAGGGTTGGTTTTCACAGTGTCATCATACTTGTAGGTTGTGATGGAAACCACTTGGTGTGACACTGTCAAATCTCTGTGACAGGAATGAGTGGCCTCTGGATCGGATGTGTCTGCAGTGTGACGTCACCAAGAAGCATCGTGACGACTTCAACTCCGCGCCTCGTGAAGGGGCGTATGTACACGGGCTGTACATGGAGGGCGCGCGCTGGGACACACAGGTACTCATCCATTCCTGATTGTCGTAGAGTTACCTGTTTGTTTTGACATCCTGCCTCCAGGGAAGAGGTGTGAAAACAAAATCAAAAGCTGCACTCTTTTATTCACAAGCACCTTGTAGGGAAATCTTCCTGTACATATTTCTTTTGATGATGGATGGTCGACCAACATAGGTGAGCTAACCTCAAAATGAGTCTTGAAAATGAATCAAGTAAAGTAGCTTGAATATTCCTCCCCTTAGGGGCTGCCACATTCCCTTTGTGGTTTAATTTTCTCCTTTGCATCCTGCTTACGGTCAGCTCTCAGAGCGCAGTGCATTACTCAGAATCCCAGGGCTCTATCTATCTACATACATACAGCTACTGTATATGCACCCAGCTTTCAAGGAGCATCCCTGTAGACTTCTTAATCAGCGTATGTGCAGAGTTTGCACTTGAACACTTAGAGGAGTGGTACATTTTTTCTTCATTAAAGTTGGAGACACAGGCGAATAGACGGGCGGACAGACGGGCCTGGCAGCTTCTCCTCACAACCCCTCCTCCTCCTCCTCCTCCCCCTCCCCCTCCTCCTCCTCCTCCCCCTCCCCCTCCTCCTCCTCCTCCCCCTCCTCCTCCTCCTCCTCCTCCTCCTCCTCCTCCTCCTATCTTCCTTCTCTTAGCCCCAAGGCCAGTTCTATGCCACTGGCGGGGGGTAGCCGAGTGTGAATAGTTAGATTAAGCAGCACTCCATCTGGACACGGCTCTGTACAGAAATAAAAGATTTATGATAAGCCTGCTCATCGGTCTTAATGACCCCATTCAGAATGGTTAAAGACAACAAAGACAGCTAGATACTGTATAAGATAAACACCTTGTGTGTGTGGAATGGATACCTACCTACTAGTTCCACAAACATCTGTCTGTATGTGGAACACATGTCTCGTGCACCTTCCATCATTCTTCTAATGGACTTCACACTCGGCATGTGTTTTGTTAATGGCCCAGGGAAGTGCAGTGCAGAGTTCAGTGTGATTTGACTTGATATACGTTCAATATAACAAACATTTAATAAACTGTAGCAGTCAGCGACGGGGGGGCAGCGTGTTTACAGTCAGGCTGTGGACGGAGTTCAACATTCTTCTAAGTCCTGTGATAAACTCCAGCAGCAACTTTTTCAAACAGCATTTCATCACAACAAGATCATTCTGATAATTTGAGGTTTTTTATTTCACCATATCAGACTGAGACACAGATAAGACTTGGACGGGTACTAATCTCTGTCATGGCAACAGCATTCACAGAACAGCAATTTCTCTTTAAAGTAAAAGCAAAACATTTGTTTCATTGTTCTATGGCTTTATGTTGAGCTGAATTCCAGAGCTTTTACTTTGAAAAGTTGCGAACTTGGGTTTATAAGATTGTTGCGATTGTTTAACAGACCTCTGAAATACCTGACATGTAATGTTTAAATAAAATGAGAGCAGATCAGTTAATCAGAACTTATAAGAGCCACACACGTGAACGTTATTCAAGCAAATTTTATTTAATTTCATGGAAAAACATTGACCATAAAATCTTCATTGCCGATACATCAGGCAGGATGAACAAAGTTTCCTAACTTCACTCTGCACCATAGACTGAATAAACAAACAATAAAAAGTGACAGTGTATTTTAGGCCTGTTTGAGGAGGACTCACTAATAACAAGAAGAATCTCCGGAGCATTACTAGCAGACAGAGAAAGCCTGTGTGTTTATGGGATGGCCACCACTTAGTGAGGACTATGGGATACAGTTTTATTGTCTCAATATGTTGTAAGTTATAAAAATATAAATAGACATCTGATGCAGAAGCAGCAGTGTATATATCGTGTGATTAAACTAAATGTACAGTGAATCTCAATGAGCCCACATGGCCTGCTTGAATACACCCATTATTTGTATTTACACACATAGACATTGGTATTTAACGAGTCTTTAAAGTTTATAGTAATTGCAGATGCAATTAGGGCTCTGTCCTCCGAGCTTTTCCAAAGTCATCAGGATTTACATTCATTCCTGAAAGTCACTGTGCCTGCATGGAGGAACCTCTGTTTGTCAGGCACTAAGTGTAGAAGGATTAATTAATGAGACGGACCACTCTTTCTTCACTGTGTTTAGAGAGTGTGTATTACACTTTCTCCACTTTTCAAGGGTACCACCATATCGTGTACTGTGAAGTGAAAGTCTAGCTCTGCTTGTGCCAGCTGCGATAAGTCGAACATCAAGTTTTTTCTCCTACAAAGGAGCATTAGTCATTGTAGTTTCATGGCAAGGACAGTGTGTGGATGAAGTTTTCTGTGAAGCTCAAACTAATTCATAACTTCCCTGTGCTCTGTGAAATGTATCTTTCCCTCTTCATCTGGACTTTCTGTCTCTTTCAGACCGGCATGATTGTGGATGCCCGACTGAAAGAGCTCACCCCGGC
Organism: Pleuronectes platessa; assembly: GCF_947347685.1. Classification (NCBI taxonomy): domain Eukaryota; kingdom Metazoa; phylum Chordata; class Actinopteri; order Pleuronectiformes; family Pleuronectidae; genus Pleuronectes; species Pleuronectes platessa. The sequence continues at coordinate 16,403,092 of NC_070646.1, read as the reverse complement.
CATGCCAGTCATGTTCATCAGAGCCATCCTGGTGGACAAACAGGAGAGCAGGAACATCTACCAGTGCCCTGTCTACAAAACCCGTCAGAGGGGACCTACGTACGTGTGGACCTTCAACCTGAAGACCAAAGAGCCCCCCTCCAAGTGGACCTTAGCTGGAGTGGCCTTGCTTCTGCAGATCTAGCAGAGTTTTATATATATATATTTATATTACATTAAACTTATTGAATCAAGTTACTAATTGAAATTCATAAAGTCAACATCCTAGGCCGGCATTTCTTTTTAATGGAACAAAAAACAACAGAACTGTTCTCAGAAGAGCACACACCTCAGACAAGGTCCAGCAGTCCCCTTTCATTAAAACAAGCCTTATGCCTAAGAACACATCATGTTTCTCAGCTACACATTGATAGTTACTGGTTTTCTAATGTTTCTACATTCAAATCGACAAGAATAACATTTATTTGGGGACATGCAAGAAATATCACACACAGTCATTGATATTTTTTTATAAAGATTCAAACATAATTTTCTAAGAAAACTGATTTATTTTTAAAACCTCATAATCTTGCACTGTTAAAGAAAGTGAACATCCCGGATGGATATATAATGTGATTATTAAAGTGCATCTAATCTCCACAAATAGACATGTGGGGGATTGTCTCTCTTTGGCCAAATGTATTTCCCGTCTCATGTGCAAAGGCAGCAATTGTCTCCATCAACAGAAAGTGACACATCTCATGTCCAGAGTGAAAACTTAATAACAGCAGTGAGTGAGCATCACTCAAGTCCCTCAGAAAGTAGCAGCACAAGACCTTTGAGCCTCTGTCATTGTGTAGTTACATTGAATTCTTTTGCCATTTGAGGATTGCACTGTGTAAAAAGGCCTTTTAACAGCAGCTGTCGGAGCCATTTAAACTCGTCCATGACTGGTCTGCACTTTGAACTTTGAAGGGCTGTTCCTCAGTTATTAAAATACAAATGATCTGATGTGTTTGTGGAGAAACTGTAAATGCTCTGTATCTGTGAGTCATTTAGTGAGGAGGTGTTTTAAATCTGTAGCTAGTTGGGAACACTGAATAAATTTAACTAATGCGTGCTTTCACACACTCTCTGTAAAACTACCTACACTGTACATTGTCTAAGAATGAATCCATGTCTTAATTGATCATAAACTATATATATTTTATACGTGTCCTAGTATTTATACACTAATATTTTACCTTCTTCCAAGAAGTCTTCCAGAATAGCAATGTTTTATCTTGTCGAGCCAGATTGTGCATGTGGTTTATTTTCACATACTGTAAAATGTTTTCTGCTGTAGTGCCTATATGCAGTTGTTCCCCTATCTCTTGTTTCCAGTCTCCTAGTCCTGCCTCGTCTCTTCCAGGTCTTTAAACCAACTATGTCCCCGTCTCTCTCCTCCTCTTCACTCCTTTCTTCTTCCCTCCTCCCCATTTGAGATTAAATGAACCCTCTCCAAAGCAGAAAGTGCAAAGCCTCATCAACAACGTTTACAGTTGAGGCACATGCACACATCACGCACACAACCCAGCTCTAAAATATCTTCCTTTCTTTCTTGTTCTCTTGCCGTCGCAGCCCAGGTTCCCCCACGTCTCCTTCTCCTGGTCATTGGCTCTTAAGAATGTGCTCAGAGACTGAGAGGCATGAGGAGGAGGAGGAGGAGGAGCAGATGAGGGAAAAGTAGGAGGGGGACAGCAGTGACTTCCCAAATTACACCTTGGGGTGGCATTATGAAAAGCGATTCTGTCTGTGCATACTTACTCACTGCAGGGCCCATGTAACTATGACTCAGCACAGGAGAACGATTTGGACGTGAGGATGTGAAATGATGAAATATTGCTAACTTGTGTAACTAACCCTTTGCTAAGCACCGTCACCATTCATTTATTTAGGTATTTACACAGAGGTCTTAAAGGGTGGAGGGTTCTATTAAAGGGTTCACGGTTGCTAGGTTACAGGTCAGTCCAGAGAAGCTCCTGATGTGAATGCTATAGAGATGTCTCCTTGTGTATAATATATGAACAAATGTACGACACCATAAGAGACTGTGAAAAAATTGAGCATGAGGTGAAGTAAATGTTTGTGTATATTTGTCTCTACTGACAAGTCAAGGGGTCTTTCTCTTTTGTAGATCACTTGTGGTTTGCTCAGCCCAGCACCTTGGTTGATGACTCTGTTTTGATTGGTCACTGTCTTTTGGAGATGGGATAAATGCTTTCAATTCGTGTGTGTGTGTGTGTGTGTGTGTGTGTGTGTGTGTGTGTGTGTGTGTGTGTGTGTGTGTGTGTGTGTGTGTGTGTGTGTGTGTGTGTGTGTGTGTGTGTGTGTGTGTGTGTGTGTGTGCGAGCGAATGAATGTGTGTTCCAGGTATTGCTGCTTTTGTGAGGACCTCGAATCAGGGGAAAGTGACATTATGAGGGCTTGTCTTCAACATGAGGAAAAAGAGAAAGTCCCTATATAACATGTGTCATTATATTTTAATGTGAAGATGTATTTTACGGTTGTACGTTACTTTCAGGTTAAGGGCTATATAAGGTTAAGTTAAAGGTTAGCATTAAGCAAGGAGTGCAGCCATGCAGTCGAATCAGGCTGTACCGGT
>NC_070646.1:15445469-15495469 GCF_947347685.1 Pleuronectes platessa | reverse complement strand
TTGATCACTGAAGCGGGCTTGGTACTCGGCCTTGGGCTCTTCCTGCTCGGTTCGGGTCAAATATAAAAACCAACCCTCCAAGTAGAGTCACAGGCAGTTCCCTCATGAATGTTCAAAATGGCCACTAAATGCAGAATATCAGGTTTAATGTTGCGTTTTTCCAATTGCACCTACGACTTTTTTGTTTGTCTGGTCATGATACACCTGTGTATCACTTTTTCTTAAGATCGGTCAATGTGCACACGTTCCAGGGGTTTTCGGGGGCACGTTGAGCCATTTTGCCACGCCCTCTGAAAACTCCTCCAGAATACGTAAATGTTCACCACTTTCAAATTTTCTGCAAATTTTGGTAAGAATTTGAGCATGTTGAACCCCTCAAAAAGCCAATTCATTTGCCTGGAAAAAAAATAAAAATAATAATCCTTACAATTTCGATAGGCACTCACCCTGTCTCACTCTGTCCGGTGCTCGGGCCCTGATACCCTGGACACAGTAACGTCCCTCATCCTAACTGTCACAACTAAATACCTAACCCCTAACCAAATCTAACCATGGTTCTCATGAACACACACACACACACACACACACACACACACACACACACACACAGAGACCACATACCCTGTGAGAATCATCAACAGTTTGCAGGTCTTGTGACTGTTTGTTAGCCTGATGTGCCAGAGGGCAGATGGACATCCATGTCCCTAGTCCATTAAAATCCATTAGTAACACACTATGAGTGTTTGCCTGCCAAGTCTGCTAAATGAGTTGTACTGAAGGACGAAAGAAAGGCTCAGAGAAACAGGTGAAATTTAGTATTAAGGATTAACCTTTAGTCTTCCAACACCATATTTCATAAGAAAGATGTTTCAAGATAATACAAATTTCTATATGAATAAAAGATACATGCACAGAGAAAAGTTTATTATGTGTTTTTTTTTTTTTTAAAGAAGGAGGGAAGATTTAAATGTAATGGCCGGTAAAGTCTTGCTTGTGTCAGGGTGTCGCATTAACAACACATGATTTGTGCATGACTGCACTGTTGATAGTGTGTGACTGCTTTTTTGTTCCACTGCACGGCCTTAACAAACGCCTCGTCATACTAGAGGGAAAACATGAGACTGCCCAGTGAATGTATTTTTTATGTCTTTCGATTTGACACTTCTCCTTTTGTCTTTTTGACACACACACACACACACACACACACACACACACACACACACACACACACACACACACACACACACACACACACACACACACACACACACACACACACACACACACACACACACACACACACACACACACACACACATTGAATTGATAAAGTAAGTTGCTGCACTGCACCCACTTGTTTTTCATTTCTCCACTCAGTGTAGACACAGTGAATGCAATACGAAAGGGGCATTATATCAATGCTTTATTAAAAGTGTGTTCAATAATGACATGACCAGAGTAATCTTTGATAACAATATATTGTCAACTAATAATTCACAGGTAAGTAAAGCAAATGAAACAGGTTTTATTTGGACAGTATGTTAGTGACATTCACATATAGGCACTGAAAAAGTAAAAAAAAAGAGAGATTCACGCAAGAAAATAAATACACAGGCACAATTTCGTATGAGTTATACTAAATATGTAAGAGATGAGGCCTCAAAACTGGTGAGACGTTAAGCTACAGAAACCTCGAGAGCCGGGCTCTGGTTTGTCTACGCTAACACATGTTCCACCCTCGTCCCCAACTTGCATCATCCTAGCAGACCGGAGCATTGACCTCAAATGCACTTTGTACACCATATCCACAGGAATTACATTTCAGCAAATGTAAATTAACCGTGACTTCATCAGGACGTAACAGACTTGTTTCTTCAGTACCAGGTTTCAGAATATCATCCATGCTTTTTCAAAACACACATGTAGGGCCTCTTCTGGTGTCCGGTGGAAAGGATTCAAGCTTCGTTTCATTTTGAATTTAACAGAGGGATCAGATATAAAATATTAGCTGTGGTGACATTCATCATAACAAAGGCTTGTACATACTTCAGGACGTTACTTAGAAAAAAAGGCATAGGTATTGTATACTGTGAAAAAAGGTGCAATATATTTGCAGGATAGTTTTATAGTTTGGTAAGACTGCTAGGTGAAAACAACAATATGCGGCAATTGTTGCAGGTTAGTTTTATAGTTTGGTAAGACTGCTAGGTGAAAACAACAATATGCGTAAAAAGACAGCAGCTTTTTAGCATTTAGTGGAAGCATCACTCCTTGCAGCTTATACTGTAGATATTGCAATGTACAGTGAATAAACAGCAATGCTTCATAAATTTCAATGGGCAAGTTTATTTAGGCTAATTCAGACCTACTGCAGTTCCTACAAGAGAGCTGAAGTGTAAACTGTAGAGGGACATGTATAATTTCGAAAAGCAAACAAAATTTCCAGTCTGCCTTTTCTGAAGCTTCACAGTTAGCAACCTCGTTTTACACGTGATCTCAAATGCTGTCTTTGAGTTAAAGGAGAACGCGCCCAAGTGTTGACTCAGCAACATAGTTAGATAAATGCTTATTTGCTTTTTCGCTGACAGTTAGAGGTGTCTGAGGAAATATTGATACCACTTAATGTATGCATGCTAAACATGACGCTACAGCCAGCAGGAGGTTAGCTTAGCATCATAGAGACATGTATATAAAGGTTGACAATGCGTCTCCTCTTCCTCCGACTATCCAGAAGCCAAAATATCCCGGACATGAAGGCTGCCATCTTGTGCATTTACAGCAAGAGTCTGCACATTAGCCATAAGAAGATGGAGCCTCGGTAGCAAGGTCCCGCCAATACATATGTTCGACCAATCGTGAGTCAACCCCTGATTTCACGCTTTTTGCTATGCTATGAAAATCCACTACTAGCTGTAGCCAGGCATGACAGTGGCTTTGAACATTAAACTCCTTCAAATACATCTCAAAATGTCATTCTACTTCACAAAAGGCACAGACAGACACACACAAACATATTGACGCATCATTTGCGTCAATATATGAGAGGGTCAATATTTATCTTTCTTAATGCAATCACACGAATGTTAGTCCACTATAATAACAAATCTACTAGTTCAATTTAATGCTTATTTTAGATTTCCACTCATGTTCCTAATGCAATTTTCTCGTTTAGCCTTAGCGTTCATGCAGTTGTGAGCATCACGGGCATGTTGCTGTTATTGTGTTATTGTGGTGTAGTATTTGCCTTAACGGTATTAAGGCAGGGAAGCCAGGATATATGAATTAGAAACACTGAATCAAATGATATGAAGGGGGTGATCTATAGTCCTTAACAGATTCATTCATGTTTTATATGCTGCATTTGACTAAATTCTGCAGGGGCTAAAATTGATTACATGCTAATCAGATACTTGTGTATACTGGAAGGTTTCAATTCTGGATTAAAGCCATGCAGTCTTGCTCGACCTCAGGTAAAGGCTACATCCTACTTATTCAAACCAAAACCGATCTTTGTCCGCACAATCGTTCTGGCTCTGTATCAGTTTTAATCCCCGTCCATACCAACACGCCTAAAAACGCATATCATGTGACCATTCACATACACCGGGCTTGTGTGCCGGTGCAAACAGGAAGGCATGCTCGTCCCGCTGGACATGGGAATTGTCGCCGATTGCTGTAATGATAGCTTGTCTCGTACTCATGATAACAGTTGTATCATTGTAAAATACAGAATTTAACTGCACAACAGCTGTTAGCAAATACAATAGGGTCAGCAACGCTTGTAATTGATGATCCATGTTGCGTTCTACACTGGTTACCGAGGCTATTGCCAGTTGATTTCTAACAGAAGTTCATGTGATAGAGCCTGATGAATTAGTTAAAACTAAGTCATGACCAAAAAGACCCAATCAGCAAGCAGTTGTAAATATCTGTGTCATTTTTTCCAAACATCTCCCTTTCTTCCCGTCCAGACTAAAACACAGCTCCAGAGTTTTCAAAATAAAACCCGTCAAGCAGCGTTTCCGAACTCCAGAGTAGTGTGGACGCCAGGCGTATCTGTGGGAGGGTTGAAGCGTTAAAAAAACAAAAACATATTAGTGTGGTTTTAGCAAAAGTGAACTAGACTTAAATTGATCAGTTTCCCCCCGATATCGCCCTCTACAAGAATGTTTACACTAAACCTATTCTCAGACACATAACCATTCTCTAATCAACCAATCAGTTAACCGCTAGTGTTTACTAGATTTGCCAGATTTGCCAGATTTGCTAGATTTAACAGCTTTGGTAGCTTTGATGTCCATCTTGGTCTTCTGGATACGAGAGAAGATCTCCTTAAAAAGGGCCTTGTACTCTGGCGTGTTTTGTCCCAGTCGTTTATCCACCGCATCCACCTGCTTGCTGATGCTCTCGATGGCTTCAGGGGTTGATGGCGACTGGGTAGGACTTGGCGGTGGTACCGGGATGGGGCCCATAGCACAGTCTTTCATGGATGGGTCTCGGGAGACTGGTCGGGAAGTCTGAACCTCGACGTTACACAGGCTCTCCTCGTGGCGACGACACTTCCCTAACAGCTCCTCGTATTTCTCCAGTAAGGCATGGTACTGCTCGTCCACCTCTCTGAGGATGGACATCCCTCTCTTCCTCACGCTGTTGGCGTGCAGGGCGTAGCTGCCTCTCCTGCGGCCGGACGCATCGAGGGCCACGATGGCGTTGAGCGCTGTGTCGCTGCAGCTTTTCCTCACAGGGTTGGACTCAGGTAATGCTGCACCCCCGACGCCCCCTCCACCTTCTGTCTCCTCCCTCACCCCTCCCCCCATCTCCGCGACCTCCACCTCCAGGAAGGTGTCAGTCTCCGGCGTGCGGTTGAGGACAGTCTGGGTGAGATTCACGCCGTCATCCTCGCCGCCCAGCAGGAAGGTTCGAGCGCGACGTAGCTGCTGCAGCTCCTGTAGCTCCACCTCCAGCTCTCGTACCCTCGTGTGGCAGCCCTCAGCGTCCTGGGAGCAAAGACACACACAATTTACCTTGAGACGAACAGATTCTCCTGACAGATAAGCTACCGTGGCCAAAAACACAGAGAAAGATAATGCATTGTGTTTAAAGTAGAAAAAAAACTATAAACCTATAAAACTGCAAAATTGGCTAATGCTAATCTATGGGGGATCAATTTGATGTCGCACAAAATCATTTGATCAGTTATCATTATGATAAACTACAGAATGTAACAGCTTTAATGCTGAATTAGCAATCTTTGCAAAACTTTGTATTGTATAAGCAAATTAAAGTGTTGAATGATCACCAATCTGATACTGTGCTATAGATCTACATCACTGAATGCTCTAAAATGAAATTAAATCTTATGTGTACTATTCTGCTCTCCAAGTGTTACTCTGGAAAATCAAATGTAATGAAAGTTGTGGTTTTTCTATATTCATTGAATCAACTTTTGTGGGCCATGCAGTTACAGCCCCTCACCAATAGGGGATGCTGCAGCCTCATCAGTAACCCTATTTGTTATGTCCTTGTAGAGAATAATTAGAGAACTTAGACAGTATATAGACATACAATTTATATCATGGGGGTATTTAATGTATTACGCAGTATGCATTTGCTGCATTTACAAGGGAAAAAAGTTTATATTGTGTATATATATATATTTTGTCCATAAAATGGCTTCATAGGAAAAATGGGAATATCTTGTGTAAGCAAATTGATGGTGTCCACCCAGTCGGTGTCATTATGTGAAGCTGTGGAAGCTGACGTCTGGAGCTGATGTCTGTTCTGGCAGGGTTTTGTTTTCCAAACAGACGTCATGTATGATTCTTCACCTGCACTCGCATCTGCAGCCGCGAATACTCCGAAAGCAGGAGGTTGCACTCCCTCTCCACACCCTCTCTCCGCCCCCTCTCGGTGCGCACGGCTGCACGCAGGGCCGACACCGCCTCCCTCAGGTGCTGGTTCTCCTCTTCAAACGGTGGAAGCTTGGCCTCCACGGTAAAGCTTTCAGCCCTGCCCACTACAAACTCATCCTCATACCTGGAAACATGACACAAATATATATCAGGCCTGTTTTCCTAAAGATAACCATTTTATAAACTGCCAGAAACAAGAACCTGGGTGCTGTGCAGAGCTCCCTCAGGCAGGGGAACGAGTGGATGGTCTTGCGTCGCTCCCTCTTCTCCCTCCTGACACGGAGCTGCTCCATGGAGCGTAGCTGCTCCACCTGCCCCGAAAGGGACTCCACCTGGTTCTGCAGAGTATCAATGGTCCCTGTTAATCTGGCCCAGGAGGAAGAGGAAACATTTAGGAAGTAGGAAGAGGGAGGATGAGACAGAAGAGACAGGAAATCCCACGGTCCCTTCTCACCTCTCGATCTTCTGCTGCGAGGTCTTGCTGTCTGTCACAAGAGTGAGGTTGGTGTGTTCAAGCTCTCGGGCCGTCCCGTCCAGCTGCTCGTACACTTTGGCATGCTGCTCGTTCATGTCCCGCAGAACATCCAGCTGCTTTGATAGGTACTGTAGCACAAACACACACACAGGCTTTGTGAATACAACTGCAGGCAGTAAATGCAACACACAAATCTTCAGAGTTACAACATTTGTAGTAGAAGAACAGCCAGGAGGGAAGAAGAGCCTTCTCTGGATGTTACTGGAATTTGGCTGAGCTCCCTATATTATTATTCATATATTCTTTTTAAGTACATATAATTTGTTTCTTCTTCTTCTTGTTCTCTGAAGGTCATGCGATAATACTGGAAGACCCTAATAAGCTAATAAATGGACCTACAGATTTGAGTTGAGACCAGTTACTGTTTCTAAGATTCAAGGGATTTAAAACCTCCACTTTTACAAAGTCATCAAATTACATATGAATTACAAAATTGTACCATTCAAGTAAGCAACAGTTTGCATGGTTGTCTTGTCCTTCCCTAGTAGATGTCGTTATATTTCTTAGAGTATGAAGATTTGTGGAGAATGACCCTTTTTAGTAAAGCTTCCAACCGTCTTACCAAATGTAACTTCGGGCACAAGGGGTCTCTCAATCAAGACAATAACAAAATACCTAATTTGAGGACATCATAAAGGAGCGGGGGATAATGGGAACTGTTGAAAATCAGGAAAAGCTCCTTTCTGCTTCGACAGGACTCGTCATTCATACCTCAATCTCCTGCACTTGCTCTTCATTCGTGATGTACATCAGCTGCAAGGAGTCCTCCAGCTCCTTGTTCCTCTCCAGGAGAGTCTTTCCCAGCTCTGCCGCCAAGTGGAGGTCTGGACAGAAATAGAGAGCAATATGAAGAAACCAGCCCAATCTGATGGGCCCGCGAATAAATGACAATTTGTCTAGAGTTTGTATTTTCAAAAGAGTGTTTGCTCAAAGCTATAGAGCCAACAGTAAACATGGAGTGAATTAAAGGTGCGCCTTACTGAATTATGAATTGAAGATGGATGTTGGGATTATAATTGCACCGCTGTGTTGTGGCCCGGTTATGAGCATTGATTTAGAAAAGTCCTAGATACTAAACCGGTCACAGGTGAAAGAAGAACATCTAAAGAAGAAAGTTGTAGATGTTGAAGATGGATACAAAGTGTGAAAGGAGAGGACGGACGGATGGGGGGGGGGGGGGGGGGGGATGAAGACCAGAGGCAGCAGTATGAATATGTAATCCTCTTTCCCTTTTCACAACTGTGAAAAAGGAAATGGTTTCAGAGGACAGGAAAAGAGGGAGAAGCTAATCTCACAGACGCCAGCCGTACAATTTAGATGACCTGCTGTCAGGTTTAATAGAGCACGTTGCTCTATTCTAAGCCACGTTATAACAGGGTCTGGAACAGAATTAATAAAGGGTCCATCTCAGTCTGCACTGGTCTGTTCAATTATAGAACTGAGGGAGCCGAAAGACAGACAGCGATCCTCCCTGCAGCACGTCTCCCTGCAGGTGACTGAATATGAAGGTCAGAGTCTGGTGCCAACATAAAATTTTGACTTTAACTTGGCAAATAACGGTCTAACTGTACTTTGCCAAATCCACTCATTAGTACTTACTTTCAACATATTGCACAGTCTATCCCCAGGAGCTTATAGTATTTTTTATATTCATTTTTTGTTTTCTATTTCTATAATTTTGTTATATTTGTATACCACAAATACACCTCAGCAAATTCGGTGTATATGTAAACCTGCTTGGAAATAAAACCCAATCCTGATTTTGAGAGACACTTAGGAATAGACTGAGATTCAACGTACATCCACTGTGTTCAATAAATGTCAGTGACGGTGAATTTCTGTCACGTCACCAACCTTTTATTGCTCCAACATTTTTCAGCCCCGACAAATCCACCTCTGAAATAAAGACGTCATCTGTCTGTATTCTAACTGTGCTCTGACTCGGCAGTATTGATAGCTTTCATCGTTGGGTGTGACACAGCAAAATGTGGTTTTGTGACCTCACAAAAAGAAAACGAGAAATGAGAGCGAGCAGCCGATGAAGTCATCCTCTCGTACAGCCCTGGCTCTGTCTTTAAAGATTAATAGTGAACACTAGGACAGAGGCCAGGTCTACAGCAGCTTCCAGCCACTCCTGACCTGCATCACTGCAACATTTACCTCCCACTGCAGACTGAAGCTCCTCTGTCCTATGAGACAAAGTTACCGGCATGCTGGTGAACGTAGTGAAGTGTTTAGCCACTAAAGCACCAGATATTGAAAGTCAAAGCTGTTCCACATCAGCTGTAGATTAGATAGACACCTTTGCTAACAAATTCACAATATCAACTTCTTAAAGCAACACTATGCAACTCTTACTGAGCAACAGCGCCCTCTACAGTCACATGTGGAAATTAAGTCAGTTGGGCTCTGTGTCCAAGCGTAGAAGTGGATTTCATGTAAAGAAAAAACAAAGTCTATCAATGTTTTGACAGGAGCACTGACTGTGTCGTCCCACTCACTGAAATGAAGCGAGACTGAACTGTCTGATTTACCCAGGATCCCCGGCTTCCTGAACCTGCTGGGCCTGATTCTGACAATTTAATCTGCGACTAAAATGACATAAAGCAAGGACAGACGTTTAGGGTGAGTAGTGGGAATGAAAGTGGCACCATTCTCTATATTCCAAGTCAGTGAACCATCAGAGTAATTTGGAAGCTGCTGTTTTAATGTAAAAAAAACGTGGGAAAAGAGGAAAAAGTGAAAAGTTAAATACTTATTCAAAAATTTAGTTAAAAAATGCACCTGAATTTGCGACAACCTGCGACTACAAGAGCCGGTGTCTATTGGTTTTGCTTAGCATAAGCAACAGGCCAAAATATGGATATAGACAGAAAAAATACATATTCACTAGTAAACATATAGAACTTGAAATTTGTTTAGAATGTAAACATAAATTCACACCTTTTCTTCATTGTTCATTCTGTAAAGTTAAAGTTTTCATATTGGTCCCGCTCTAGTTTTGTAGTCGCCTCAGTCATCAGTTTTCTGTCACTGCAATTTTCTTGAAACTCTGATCCTCTTCTTCCTGCAAGGCCTGTCCTCACCTCCCTCAATTAGACTAATGAGCAGAAGGTTCAACAGCTCCATATGGACTAATTCACCCTCCCTCTGTAGTGATGGTATAATGAATTCCTGCGGGGCCAAGCTCAGGTGCCACTGAATGGATCCTGACTGGTCGCTGGAGCGAGTCCAGAAAGCCTTCATTCTGTTAGGACAAGTTCAATGGACAGGCTCTGCGGGTATACTGTGCAGCTCAAAGCGTGGAACTAACATCACTCATGCTGCCCAGGAAACCGTATCAGCATAACCATGAAGGAGTTCAAGGCGACACAAATATAAAAAGCACTCTTTCTGGATTTCCAGATCATTCTTAATTATTTCCTTCTCATGCATCTCATCTTTGGTATATTTGTCATGAGATAAACTCTTGTGCAAATGGCCGTTCAGTGAGACATAAGCAATTGAAAGTAGATATCTTGTTTAGATTTGGTTCATCCAGCTGACCGGAGCATTCCCTCTGTAAATCAACTAAGAATTTATACCTCTGCCAAGGAGGTTATGTTTTCACCCCTGTCCACTGGTTTGTAAGCAAGCCGACACAAAAACAACCAAATAGATTTCCATGAAACTTAGTGGAAGGATGTGGTATCGGTCAGCGAGTATTCCATTACATTTTGGTACAGATCCAGATAAAGGGCCAGAACAAGGATTTCTTTCACCGCTTTTGTTAGCCTTTCAAGATTGTTTGGCATTTTTTTTTTTCTCAGGGAAGAATTCATGGATTTTGAAGAACATTTAGGCATTTTTGGAGATGGGTTTATATATGACTGTGTACATTCAGATTCAGATCAGGGGGGGATCCAGAAATATATTTTCACTTGCTTTAACATTGCAGGACACTTACATTTTAACCACGTTCCTGGGGGAAATCAATGGATGTTGATGGAAAAAAATAGGACCATTAGACACATAACTATAAGCATTTGCTATTTGGTGCAGTTTAATTGAATTTAAGGGGACTGTCAAGCCTTGGTGGAAGTGTGCACTCTACTGATTATACCATTCTAGCTATTCTTCTTTATTAAGAGGATATGCAACAAGCCCTTCAAATCCTATCCGACCTTGGGCTAGTCTGAAACCGCCAAGAAAACAAAAGCAGTTAATGTTCAAATCCAGATGTGGACTTCTCTTTAGCTGCCTGAGTGAACGCTGCACAGTCAAAAGCATCAGGGAGAGGAGAATACCAGAAGGAAGGGGGGAGGAGCGAGCAAGAGAAGGATGAAAACAGACTGAGATTGAGAGAGGGGAGGAGGGCCAATCGATACAGCTCACTGCACAAGCAAACTACTTAGCAAGTCAATACTTGCCACACACAAATATCTGTCTGCTCCCTACCGACCTGCCTATGCAGTGAAATTAGCCTCAAAATGTGTATTATTGCATGATGAAAGATCTAATGTCTAAAAATATTTGTGACATTTCATTTTTCTATATTTTTACAGATTGATAAATATATGTGCACATAAATATATTAGCATGTGATGGTATCTACAGTTGGAGCTAACTGACTGAACATCTTTGGTTTACAGACATGTATTTGAACACGGCATGGACTACATTGATAATCTGGAAGGATGATCTCTATAATCCTGATCAGTGGACAATATCAACTACTCATTGAACAGTGTGGACTATCTATAATTACTGATCAATATGTCTGGAGACTCCTGGCTTGTATTACTGACTGCTTTGAGCCATTAACTCTTTCTTTAATGCTGTTTTATTCCCTCTAGGTTTTATGTGTTAATTGATTTGATCCATTAACTGTATATAGAGATGGACAATGTTTCTCCACTTCCTCCCACTATCCACACAGGAAGCCAAAATACTCCGGATATGAACGCCACTTTTTTGTGCATTTGGACCCAGCTACCCTTTTCAGCTAAATAAACTGACATTGCACTATCTGCTAACATGGAGGGTTTATGACCTTTACTGCAGCCAGCCAATAGGGGGCAATCAAGAGGCTATGGCTTCACTTTTGAGAAGCAATCATGTTTTCTATCTTTATATATAATCTACAATGGTATGATCTTTTCAGTTAGCTAGGTTGCTGGTTAATTGGTAGCTTTGTTGGTTTCAGTTAGTAGCTCTGGTTCACAAAAAAGTAAATTTGTGACCAAATTATTCAGTGGCTGAATAGATAAATAAATATGAATGTAAACGAAGGCCAGATGTCCCAGTTCTCCACAAGCACGTAAACGCAACATTCATTTCCTGTGCAGCTGGAGACACAAAAACGATCACATCAGTGAAGTTGTGACTAAAACTCTGTTGATAGAATATGAATATCCTATTTACAATGTTAACATTTGTTTATGTGTTTTACTTTTGTTCTAATGGCTTGGTATCAGTGTGTGAAACATGAATTGGAACACAAACACACTTTTCATTACTATATACCATCATACACATTTGTGACCATTTTGAGTTTAATTTGTCTCCAAAGACACGAGGCTTGACGCACACACGATGAAAGCAGTGAGGCCACAACACAGACGTAAACACATCATGAATGAAGAATACATTTCCTGCATGAACCAGAAGAGCAGCTGCAACCAGCTGGGAGAGGATTTGCACGCTAAGAGAGCTGCACACAGTGAGAACCAGGCGACTTTAGCTTTTAATCCCCATTTACTATTGATTATTGTAAGAATCCAAGGGTATATGTGTGTACATAGACAGGCATATTATACTGTAACCGGTAATGTCTTCCACAGATAGAGCTGTATTGGAAAGGTGCACATCACCCTTGAGATTCATTGGAATGTGGAAAACAAGGCGTCTTCTCTTCCCCTTTTCCTGTGTTGGAGACCAGACTTCCAAATAGAAACGAGATACAGTGGCCAGAAATGAATCTACTGCTATATAGATGAGGGTGGTTCTTTTATTATAAACTGCCCTAATGCACTGTATGATTTGCTCCTATGCAGCAATATGTTATGGTCCATGACTCTGTCCTTGGGTGTCGTGAGCATTTGTTAAGCTGCAACAGGACCATTCCAAGAGTGGAGGAAGCTTCTTGTCGGACGCAAGTGGAGCCAACAAGCCTCCAGTCTGAGCTGGTCGAGCCACGTAGTGCATTCATTGCTCTTTCATCAGCCAGCGGAAGCTCCAGCTAACACACAATAGGCCCAAACAAGGAAGCATCCTAATAACATGCCTGCACTTGCTCTTGGTTTCAGTGTTTGAAATGTGAGCTGCTGGATTTAGCTATTCATGCGTGGATAATTAAAGTTATATTTAATTAAAAAATGTATGATAATTTGTGGCCTAAGGTAATGCAATCAAATATACCAAAATTAAATCAAGACTTGTCAATTGCATCTTTAAAATACATCCTTTTAAAGTTTACCATGAATACAACATAACAAAATCAGAATGTGGTACCAGAAAATATTTATATGTTGTTTTCTGTGGCCAAAAAATCATTTATCTTTGGATCGGATCTAACCTTTTTATTGATTTCTCTAAAGGTCTGAAAACTATCATGATAGGCAGAGTTAGTAATAACTATGTTGTTAACTATGGACTGAGTCAGCATGTGATGGAACCAACACACTACAAAGGGGACACACTTCATAAGAGATATAACATTTATAAAGCTGTGGTGACTGGTTACGCTCTATCTGATCATTTCTGTGTTTTATTTCAGTCCACTAAATCAATACACACATTTAAAAAAAAGGCAATATCAACAAAACATCCAATGAAACACAGCCGATGGCAGTATTTCAGTCCTAGTATTATTGGACCACCGTGTTACATTCCACTACAACGTGTTACTGGACAAACTGGAAAACTGGTTAAGTGATTCTGGCACAGCACTTGACTGGTTTGAATGCTACTTGAAGGATGGGAATTAGTACTGTGACCCTAACATGTGTGTTTACAGGTCTCTGTATCGATCAGACAGCAGCAGCTGACCAGGATAGTGGTCAGATCTTTATACTGGCTTCCTTCCTGCTTTTTAAAAACTGATTTCAAAGTACTGCAGTATCTTTATAGAGGACTGAATGGTTTAGGGGGAAACACTTGATAAACTATCCAGACTACTATACAGACATGCTTTTATTTTAGGAACTAAATCTTATTTTTTTTGTCTCAAGTTGCTGTTGTCTAGATGTCCTTCACAAAGCACTTGAATCCCATTATTGATGAAGTGCTTGCTGTTGAAATGCTGATTCCTGCATGACAACAAGGTACAATAAGGTGTCGTCTCTCTCTGAAGGGCATGTGGCTTCCTGAAATGTCACACCACTGAAGATGAGCTCGGGCGGTCAGCACTCTGACGAGGTCCGACATCCTCTCTGCTCCATCAAACACACAGCTCTCGATGGGAAGACACTGCTCATCTCTACACCAGCCATTTTGACTTTCAATTTCAGCCCTGCTCACCTCTCCCCTTCACCATCTCCTAAAATAAAGACGACTGAAGAAGATCTATCTTTATCCCCAGGTGCACAGGAATGAAGATGTCTGACAAATCCGTGGCATCATGGCTGTAGACATGTTTGTGCGCGCATGTGTCTTTCTAGTTAAGTAAAATCTCTGCATCAGCACCATGCCACCTCAGCCAAGGGAAAGGTACCATTAGAGTTACTTGGCAGGAGCAAGTGAATGGGAGATGAAGAGACTGGAAATTAAATAAGTGATGAAGAGGACACAAATGAGTCCTTGGGTGTCTTTGAACACTGATGAGTCATTTGTTGACAAAGTAAAATTGCTCCTGAGATCGATCATAAATTCACGACAAAATCATATTAACTGACTGGATTTAAGCTGGATTTAAGACTGCAAGTCATGCACATCAAAATATTGTACATGGTGATTTAAATTTCCACAATGAGTCCGGTGATAATCTGGCCAGTGGATATAGTCAATGTGACCTCATCTAAAATATTTTCCTATGTGACTGGTTACCAGTAGATTCCTTTAACATGTATATGGAAATCGGGAGATACCAAGTCCATCTGGCATAAGAGAAATGTGATGAAAGCCATTTTGCATCAATGATTAGATAAATATGGAAAATGTTTTTAAGGATAGTCTTTTCCAAAAATACATTGTAGGACTGTGAATAACAAAGTTGAATGTGGACAGTCACTTGTACAGCTACTGCAGATTTTACATCCAGTATAATGCGACCATGCAGAGCCGGAAGCCTTCATGGAATGATACAGATCAATTAACTGACTCCGAATTAGATTTATAAGACAAAGACTCCACAATGAAAGCCTCCTGCTGGAAGGTTTTTCCTGTGCAAAAGAGAATAATTAAAGCAGATCCGTTAAAAGATCATTCGATTAATGAACTGATCCTCAGACAGAAAACAATTTTGATGGTTGGTTTTCAGGCAAAAACATTTGATGGCTCCAGCTTCCTAAGTGTGTTCATATAGACTATAAAATGGGGCAGGGCATTAAACAACAGCGATAATTATTGCAATATAATTTTAATTAATAGCAAAAGGTTCAATTTAAATCAATATACTGCTTATGCATTGTTTAAGCACAGTCAGCAGATACATATAACCCTTAATTAATATACATCGGATTTGTAAAATGTTATGCTGTTAATCATTCATCAGGAGCAAAAATCTGTCCTTAATTTTTTAAGAAATAATAATTTGACATTAATCCTGATAATTATTGACATCGACTGATATCAAAATTTTTGTCATGATGACCATTTTGGCCAAATATACTCAATCATCCATCCATTGCATTCAGATGATTCATTACTACACATACTTTTTAGTTCAGTTCTCATTTGCTTGATGCCAAAATTAAGGTAAGTGCCCTTAGAATAATCGATAAACTCTGATGACGTGCACACAATTGGTCCCTGTATAATGAAATTGTAAAAGATTCACATTGAATACAAGGGACCTCCGATTTTACAACAACCCAAAGACGGATCTTGAAGAGTGAAATAAAGCAAATCGAATTTGATGACGTTTTAATCAACTAATCGATTCGTTGAATAATATTTGCATCACAGCAAAACACTATATTTCACTTTTTTTTAAACATGATCCATAGACTGCAGCCGTGGTTCAGAGCCTGATAACACGAGGATGCGCCCGGTGCTGTCTTTGCAATGCAAGGCCCAGCTTGGCGTGCTGTCAATGCATTGTTGTCAAACAAGCGTCGCCTGCACGGAGGAAACCACCACATCAATGTTGGAGTGATCTCAGTGGAACCGAGGAGAGACTCGCACCGGACGGGTCGCTCTCCTCTCCCCCCGGGACAGAGGGCCTTTGTTGGGTGCAGGGCCAGCTGACCGGCCGGCGCGTGCAGCTGACACCGTGTGGATGCTGCGGTCGCATGCAGGGGGATAGGCTGTTGTGTCTGGTCTTACCCTGCTCCAGGTCCTGCTGGTCGTACCATGGCTCTTCCTCTTCGGTCACAAATTCCTCCATCCTCCACACGCTTTGCATGGGTGACCCCCTTCGTCCAGAACCGGAGTGGGTGGGAGGGACCCGGAGAATCGAGCCTGTGTGTGTCCGAACAATGGAGCTCTCCGGCGGCCAGGCTTCTCCAGGAGGCAGCGGACGCTCCTTGAAGCTGGAGCTGCGCGCAGGCTCTTTTTCGCTGGTGTGTCGCGTCTCTACGTGTTTCCTCTTTCCTGCCTCCTCTCCTCAGCGTTTCCTCGGTCACTCCCACTCGTCATCCCCCCATCTCCGCCCGGCACCGGCCCATCCCGCTGCTCAGAGCCGCAGCAGAGGATCCTCGGACGTGGCAGCGCTGTCGCAACAACCACAGCACGTCCCTGTTATCAGCTGCGCGCCCATGACGCCTTCAAGTGCTGCTCGTAAGCCTCAACGTTGCACCTCAGTTTTCATCCCCAACAATTTGGTTTAATTGGATCTCAGTGCTGCATCCGACCTCCACAACTGTGTGGGACATTCTGCCAGAGCACTTAACTGGTTTGAATCCCACATGAATTATCTTCTGCATTTTGTCCACATCTGAGTGGACAAAATGTAATGCGGAGTTCCCCAAGGCTCCAATCTGGGGCCTCTTCTGTTCAGCATCTTCATTTTCCCACTAGCTCAGTTTATAAAAAAATAACAAGACTTGTTGTGAAGATGACACACACATTTACATATCCAAAATGTCCCTAGTCTCTCCCTGTTTCCTACGTCTCTTCCGTCACTCTCCCTCTTGTCCCCCCCATCATCGCCCAGTACTGGTAACAGGGAATCCTGCAACCACAGCTCTCTCTCTCCATGTTCTGAGCATCGCGCTCATAGTCAGCAGAAGGGCTGCTCGTAGGAGTTTCCAAATCTGCGCCATGAAGGAGCATAAAAATACATAGGGGCCAATTTTATGTCAACCCATGCACAATTCCTGATTCAGTAAGGAACACATTTAAGTTACTCTGAGTAATTATAGCTCTATTGTTTTAAACAAATACATACTTAATTGAACATATTTTGAAAAAAACTTATTCAGGCAAATTGTTTACTTCAAAAAATTATTATAAAACTAATATTCCTACGAATTGTCGAATGTATTGTTAGTACTGTGAGTAAGTCACTTTTTTTGACAAGACAAAGGCACTTCAGAAGCCAATCAGATATTGATTTGCTCACATGCAAGGACAACATAAGGCTGATAATTGAGATTTTGACTTACCAGTTACAAAGAAGCATCGAAGCAAACATTTTTAGACAGCATCTAAACGTAGCATTTGCTCATGGGCTACATTAGATCTGGATGATGGAGCTCCACAGATGCTTATAAAAAGTATACGTAATTGCATAGAGGCTAATCTATTTGAGCAAATGTTTAATCCTTAATAAGGTTATAGTGTACAGTGACGGATTACACACTTGGTGTAGCTATAGAGTTTATATGTGTATGTAAATGGCAAGATGGGTCAGCACTAGTAACTTTTACATGTTTGCCCGTCAAGAGTTTATTTCACATAGTGGATAAAAGGACTACAAGACGGGGACTCAAAAGCTAGCTGAAACACAAGTGGGAAAATCCTTTGACCATCATCGTTGGGTTCTGTGGCAACTAAAAGAAGAAAGAGATAAGATTCTGTTCTGTTCACACTCTTCTACAAGCAGTGTTATATGGTATACAAACCACTAGATGGCAAGCTGGTGTTTTATATTTGTACATGCTGGTACCATTAGACATTTTCTATTCCCTAAGGTTTCAATTAATGCCGTATCAAAAACATTATACACGGCAGCAAAACCTATCATCTTTAAATACGACTCGGAGCATAATTATTATGGTGATAAAGTGGATGGAACATACAACTGCTCATCTAAATATCATATTATCTGCGGTGGGTCAAAGGTTTTTATAGATAATATTCAAAAAAATTGTCAAATTAACAATACAACAATACAACAGTTAACCAGTTCAACCTTTGTTTGACACACAAACTCCTCAGTTCCCTGTTGAGAAAACCTACAAAATGTGTTCTTTAGCGAAAGAGTCATGGTTCTGTGACAGATGGATCAAAGTATCTCCCTGAACAAGTTTTACAAGGACTGAGTTATCTGTATGTTGCTGCTGGACTGTCCTCGTGAACCTCCATATGAGCCTTCCTACTATGTCACTGATTTAACGATCTGTTTAAAACCCACATGTCCTTTAGTATAACATGGTGATATCTATAGACTGTATGACACACTGAAATAAGATTGAGCAAACACAGCTGTTTTTAAACTTCCTGATGGAAGGACTGTCTGATGTAGAACAGGGACTGATGGCCGTCAGCCAACCCTGTCCTCTCATGATTCTGGCAAAATAGTTTAAAACACAGACACACACACATGCACGCACACACGCACACACAGACACGCAGACACACACACACAGACACACAAACACTGACATAGCTGCCTTATCGATACCAGCTGTTGTTGCTATGACTGCTATGGAGCATTTTTAGGGTGCAGCAGGGGTGGATCTGACCTGCAGTTCTTTAATGATTCTTTTTCTGTATATTTTCCTTTGTCTTCATCCTACACATTTGATCAAAGTAGCACATACACCCCACCCTCACTTGCACAGCCACACGGTCAAAGACTGGTTAGAATACAATGGAGAAAAACCTTTGGAGAACAAGTTTAACAAAGGGTTAAACAAGAAATTTGATTCAAAACAGACATCCGCTCAGAATTCAGGAAAGCTTTGTCTCATTAGAGAGGAGGGGAGAGATGGTGAAATTTGCAATTCGAATGGATGTTTTATACGACATAAGTAGTGTCTGTTATTTTACCCTATACATATAACTCATCAGATTGACTATGTGTGTTAATGGAGGTTTTAATAGCCAATGACAACACAAAACTTTGTAACACATATTTTCTGTCTGTAAATTTCTATCTTTCTATCTTGACAGTTCTCTCAAAAGAGACCAAAAAACTTTCCACACCCGAGAAGTTATGAAGGCCTTGTTCCAGCTTCTCAACTGTGAGGTGTCTGTGGAAGATGTGGTCTACTAGTAATAAATGAAGTGGACCAAGAACGGACCCATGTGGAACTCCACATTGCATATCAACATGATGCTTGAGAGCCATCAGGCCTTACCAATCACTAACAGTTTTACCTTGGTAGTTAAAATTCAAATGTTGCGATTGATTGTTGAATTAATTACCTATAAACACAATTTCCTGCATTGAGTGCCATTGTTAAGTTATTCAAATGAATCACTAGTTGATCATCAGAAAATGAATCACCAACTTCTTTGATGATAAATGAATCATGCAAAATGAAGTCAGGGTCTTTATCAGGCCAATTAAGGTCTTGCTGTTTTTTTCTCTTTTACATAATTTTACATTTAACATCTATTGGTTTTAAAATGTTGCTTAGAGAAGATTAAGTGAAACAACTGAAATAAACTGTGACAGAATTTTCTTGGCAATTAATAAATAAAAAACTGATATCATATGTGTTAACATTTATCTATTCAATCTGTAAATACATGGTAGTATAGTTATAAAGCAGTAATAGAATGACTCATTGAAGACTTGTTTATGATTCCTGTAAATGTGTGTACGTCAGGATTAAATGAAAATGAAGCTGTGGAGTGAGTCATGCTTATTGAAGTTCAGGCTGTAAAGGCTGCTCTGTGTCTGACAGCGTCAGGGGTCGCAGGGTTAAATAGCTATCATATTACCCACTGAAACACAGGCTGTGCGGAGACCGACTCAGTTGCCCTCCATTCAGAGGACCTCCCCACATCCTATCACACAGGGGTCTATGCAAATGAGCTTAATGTTTCAAAACATGCTCCCTACTTACTCATAAACTACTGACCCTTTCACATTTTCACAAATACGTTCATCTCTATCTCTGGGGCTCAGGTGGTTGAGCAGATTGTTTCCAGATTGGTGGTTTGATCCAGCATTTGTCACGACGGGCACCTGGTGTAAAAACATAGACCAAATCAAATATGCAGGGACATCTGCCATGTTGACCCCTTCACAGGAGCCGATCACCAGACAGATTTCTTATATAGACTTGAAATGTGATGTTTAACATTGAGTTCCGACTTTTGATTAAAGACTGAATTTTGAACTTCAGAGAACAGTTGTCATACGTGAGGTTGACAAAACTTGGTTTTGGTTTTGGCACAATATTACCATTGAGAAATTCTTTACTGTAAAGTGATGACTGTGCAGGAATTAATGAGCAATAAGTCTGAATAGTGTGAATGGGGAGTTGGTCATGGGGCTACAATTAAAGCTGAATATGAGATTTATGATGTCGCTTGAATTTTTTCTTTACAGCAGCTATATTATATATGTTATGAGAAAGGGGTCATTGTAGTGACAAAGCTATGCGAACTAGAATGGCACTCGGTAGACTGGATACCTCCTCCAACGCTCAGCAGTCCTCTTAAATTTCACTAAGCTGCACCAAATATCTATATATGAGTTCCCTTCAGCTCTGTGCAGCATTTTAGAATCTTTCAGATCAGTGTTTTGGTTCATTCTGTCTGTGTTGTGTTTCAGCTAGTAACTTGTTTTCAATAGAAAATCGGACAGGCAATAAACAGGTTAAATAGTGAATATAGCTAATAAGCATTTAGCAGCTAAAGTGTCTTGTTTTACCCCATGTCAGTTGGACAGAGGAAGTTTGCTGACATGTTTTCTATACCAACTTTCTAAAGTTGTGATATGTGAGTGTTCTATTTACAACATGTTGTGTGAAGTGTATGACTCGCATGCTACTGGATGTGCTGGATGTGTGAATTGACGAGTAGGAACTCTGTGTGGTGTTCTGATAAGGCTTCAGGAAATAAGTAATGGCCATTTCGGGAAGAATGGACTAAGCTCGGAAAATTCCAAATAGCCTTTAGTTGACAATGACACACACACACACACACACACACAAATATACACACACACACACACACACACACACACACACCACACACACACACACACACACAAACACACACACACATAGTTCATTTTCATCAAAGCTGACACTCCAGTAGAATCCATTCTCCATCAAGAAAACCAGGAGAATGCACGGCAGGCACTATGTCAGAAAATAAACAAATACAAATTGAAAGGAACAAGCTTATTGATCTTTCTTTGTCAGACCCTTCCTGGAACACAGGAGTCCTCACCTCTGATGTACAGTTGATAGAGGAGGAACTTGCATAGGGAAATTTAGCATCTGACGAATTTATCAGTAATCTCTACAATACCGAAAATGTCTGTTGTACAACTTCCATTTGTGGCCATGGAGGAAATATGGGACGCTAAGGCAAACGTGTATGCTCTTGACAAATATGGGACACCAGATGGATGGACACACACACACACACACACACACACACATGCACACCCCCAGCTCCTTTTAGAAGGATCCTTGTCTCCACGGTGACTAAAGACAAAAAAGAGGCCCTGGCACAGCTGCTCTCCAGCAACAGAAAGAGAGAGAGAGAGAAAGAGAGAGAGAGAGAGAGAGAAATAGAGAGAGAGAGAGAGAGAGAGAGAGAGAGAGAGAGAGAGAGAGAGAGAGAGGGGGGGGGGGGGGGAGTGTTCAGATGTACACACTGCACAGAGGGTGAGGGGGAGTGAAGGTCGGCGTAAGCAGCGAACAAGTAAATTTTGGTCGGAGGTGGTTGGATAGGGGAGAGGCTGGGAGGAGAGAGGGAGGGTGAAAGAAGAGGGGGAGCGGGAGGAGGTAAAGACAAACTCCCTGAGAACTGGAGTTGGTAGCCAGAGAAAGTGAACGCATACAACCATACAAACAACCACACACACAGCAGGAGGAGGAACAGTTGCAGCGCTGCTGATCTGCTGAGAGAGTCAGATTAACATCCAGTCTCTGCAGTCTGAGCTGGAGCCGGCTAATTAGATGAAGAGCCCGAGAGCAATAGGCTCAGCCACAAACAACCTCAAGACCAACTAAAGGGAGTTGTCAGAGGAGGGGGAGGCTGGAAACAAGACGGGCGAGGGGGTCTGTGGAACTGCTACTGGGGGGACGGTTCTGTATACAACACACTGGTTCTCCTCTCAGAGAACAGTCAACAAGTGGAAGCTGTGTCAATCTAAAGTGCTTGAACAGCAGAGGTAAGAACTTTTTTTCTCACATGTGAGTATTCACAACAGTTTATACCATGTGAATAACTAATACCAAGTGATGATTTCCAATGCACTAAGAGAAAGGACTTTAGACTTTTCAACATTGTTGAAAGAAAATTAACTAAGTACGTTTATTGAGCTGCAAAGAAGACATAAACTCTTCTAAACAAAGTGACGCAGCGGGTTTTGGTGTATGACTGTGTTCCGCTACTTGAGAAACATGATGTGGGAGTGCAGTGGAAGGACAAAGACAAGACTCAAGCATTCCACTGACCAACTCTGGCAGGTGGCTGAGATTTTCACCATGAGCAAACAGGAATGTGTTTACCCATCAACCTAAAGTCTTTATAGTTATAGCGTATAGGAGGAACCTATAGGAGCTGAAGACTGCTGCTACATCTCTGACACATCTCTGACACATTCAGTATGCCAACCAAAATAAGGAAATTGAAAGAAACTCTGTGGTGGCAGTTTGCCTGGTGTTAGAAATATACTTCCTGAAATAATAAACAGTCAACAACACTTTCTCTGTCATTTACTTTACTGGATGTTGTATTTAGTACAGTTGCAATTAGTGTGTGTATGAGCTATTTCGTTAGTTATATATATTGTGATTATTATTAGGGCCCGAGCACCGAACAGAGTGAGACAGGGTGAGGCCCTATTGACAATTTTTTGTTGTTGTTATTTTTCCATTTATATTTTTAGACACTAGTGGGCACTAAGCAGTAGACTAGGTAGGATTCACAGTAAAGGTAGCATTTGTATCAATGAGGGGAAGAACCATTTGACCTCTGGTAAAATAACAATTCCCTGTGGTACTGAAAAGTAAAAAACCTTCCTTTGGAACCGAAAAGTATTTTCTTACCTTTTGAACATAACGTTAAAAAACACCTTAGGATCAAAGGACTTTGGAACGAGAAAACTAGAAAAAGGATAATTTTTTTGATTCTTCTGTTTTTTTATGTGGATGTGCATTCTTCAGTGCATGTTATAAAAGGCAAGCTTTCACCGATACGACAAACAATATAAAGAACAACCAAGCCAAAGCAGGAAACCAGGGTACGTGTATTGGAGACACAGCGACTGTAAAACTGTATTGCATAACGGCACAACGATGGGAGTTGACTTCATGTTCATGACCTGTTTGTCGGATTTGCGCTGGAGTCGCTCCTGGGTGTTCATTCTTGGGCCTCTATTTGTGTGAGACACCAGGGAATGATCGTGATTGTTTGATCCCGCTGTGCAGAAACAAGCTGCGGTGAAACATTGTTTTGGATTCTTGGATTTTGTTCACTGGTACGATATTGATACATTGAAAGCGGTGAACTGTGCTTGTGATTGTTGCCAGAAAATGTTATGGTCGATGCCGGAGATAAACTTGCTGTTAACTACTCATACATGTGCACATGATGGCTGCCTCAGGTATCAGGTATAAATCTACACGTACTTTAGATACAATACGCACTTGACCGTTAGGGGCAATGTAGCGGTAGTATAAGGGAATGGGACAGGGTCAGGGGTCAATGGGGACAAAAGAAGAGACAACAATGGCGGAAAGTTTTGAAGGCAAGCTTATTGACCAAGTGAGCAATAACTACGTTCACGACGCAGCTAGTTGTCTACGCTAATGCGTGTTTTAACAGCAACTATATTTCCGGGCTGAGTTGCAGTGTGGATCCTGTGTGTTAAAGGGTGATCCTTCACCAAAGGAGACAAAGTTGGTATGACCCCACTGTGCATCTTCACTTACCTATTATTCCAACATACACTACTTGAGAGAGGTGTGGGGGAGGCTCTGGATTCAAACCACCAATCCTCTGGTTTAGTGGTCGACTCACTCTACTTCCTGAGCCACAGACGCTCAAAGATCAAAGGTCAATGTCACTTTGACCGAACAAAATTCCCTTATTTGTCACAACTCAGGGATTCCACATGCTAATTATGTCAAACTACACTCGTTAACTTTTATCAAATCCCCTCTACAAAGTTAAGACCTTGTCCATACCAAGGTAAATCTCAAAGCACATAGAGTGCTGGGAGTATATCACTCAAACTAAATTAAACTTAACTTAATTATGTTGCTAAAATATCAAGTTAAAGTCACTTTTAATTTTTAAATATAAATAATTTGGCATAATTAATACATAATACGAATAGTAGTTATATATATTTACCTTTTGCAAAGCAATAAGGTTCCTACAGCAAGGTTTCAGATTTAGTGAATTTGGCTTTGTAGACCAGTATTTATACATAATATATAAATGATCTAGGCTCGTATTGATCCAGTTATCATCATTAAGACAATGTTCAAAATGTATCTCTGGTGACTGAGTGGCTTCAGTATCATTTCCGTTGCCATTTCACAGCCTGTATGTCGTGCACAGCCAGTCTAGCATTGGCTGGTGTATCACCCACTCACAGCTGCTGCAGTCTTGATGACAGGCCTCAGTACTGAAATGCCAGGCCTGAAATACTTTGCCCTGTTTATAATTAAACTGAGCATGTGGGACGGAGCCTCCTTTGTGTGGATACAAACCTACCTAGACAAGGTATCAGGCCCAGTCTGGTTTCTGTTACACACAACACACTCACATGGTCCATCCACATACATTAAGTAAGGTACTCAGTGGGCCAGTTTGGGGTGCTGTGTATAAATGCAATACTTTGGATTATGGGTGTATGAAATTATTACTTACATCCCAAGCAGTGGAGCGATAGGCTTGAGGGGTAATTGCAGGGTTGAAGTAGTGAAGGGTGGAGCTGTAGATGAAAATGACTTGTTCTACCTCCGGAGCAGCTTTACTTGAGACACTGAAGCCCTCATTCATTCCACATCATCTTGTCTTTTTCAGGTGCAGCAGTGTGACATATTCAAAGGCCTGATTGCTTATTTATTGCTCATCTCCCTCCTTGTGTAAGAGTCAGCATGGGCGTGAAAGAGGAGGTGCTGGATATTCTGCAGAAGTTGGCGGACAAACTTCAGGGTCTCCCACAGGCCAGTGGTCTGGAGCTGGGAGCCTTCTTTGTGCTCATCCTGTTTGTTGGTGAGTTTAAAATATGGAACTGACATTTTGTATCATTTTTGTATTAATATGATAGGGAAAGTGCTTTTTAATCAACAGACAAAATTATGTATATGAGCCAGAGTAAGCTGTATGAGCAAATCTAGCCGGTTTTTACAGGGCAACTTGAAATAGAACATAATGACTTATCTTGTATAAATGCTTATATCTATGGCTAATTACTTTGCATTATACATACGACTGTACAAGAGACTGTGATTAAACAATCAATACAATGCAACGCTCAGATGCCACACAGAGACACAGATAAGCATGCATTCTTAATTACAGAAAATAAAGTGAAATAATAACACGTTTGGTCTACTTTGAGATATGTCTTAATTTTGTATTTTTTTAAGTTTTAAATTTTGATAGATGTAATAGTTTCTTAAAGTTAAAGTGTCGCCACGCTTGGGGGGGGGGGGGGGGGGGTATTATTATTGTTGTATTATGTATTTTGATTATTTATTTATTCTCAGTTTTAACAATTTTATTAATTTGAATCATGTGTCTGGCTGGCTGATGAATGTTATGTCCAATATTTACTCTTTAACTCTATTTTTTTTAGAGAGATTAGCAGCGTTGCAATTGCTAATGGTGCTATTTACTCAGCAGCTTATTGTAAATTTCGCTAACTCAGTATTTAGCATCTGCCATTTTTGCTAAAAGAGCAGCCTGACACTGCAGAAAGCAACGGGATATTTGTAAGACTAAAGCCAACTGTAAAGCTGTGGAGCACAAAACCAAACTAAATTAGCTAAAAGATGCCGTAATACTCAACTGAGCTGAAGTGACATGCACATTTTGGATGATATCTCATTGAGTTTTATATCAAACATGATCTCTTGACCATGGGTTTGTGTAAAATATAGATTTGTGCAGCTTCAATTGTGATATAAATCTTTTCTCCTATAGCACGTACTAACCCCCTTCCTCTGTCCTCCCTCTTTTCAGTCATGGTATTCTTCATGGTCGGGCTGTCCTGTTGCCACTGCTGCATCAGTGGAAAGCCAAAATACCAGGCCTCCAGAGTTCAGCCTCTAGAGCCCAAATGAGGAGGAGACACATAACAGACTCCACAAGAAAATACAGCCCTGTTACAAGATCTTTATTTCAACTCTCAAAAAAAGAATTTGTGGAGGGATTCAAAGGAATTTCATCAGGAGAAGGATGGGGCCATATTCCCATGATATTTCCAATTCTGGCATAAGGAGCCATATCCATGGTAACATATACATCAACACAGTGGTACGACTCATCCAGATTCATCAGTGACGGGGACAATGAAACAGTGTGTGAGCTCTTCCCAACAACAATGGATGAAAGATATGGAGATTTGATATGTGCTTGTATGTCACACTGACTGTGTTATGACAAATTAAGTGGTTTGACATCCTGTTGATATTCAGCAGGAATGTGACAAACAAAATGGAGAAGACACAGACATTCACACTTGTACGGTCGATTTGTATTTCCTTTTCTAGCTCCATGTTTTCACAAGAAACTTGCTGGTGTAGAAAATAAGATCGCCCTCTGCTGGTCCAGTGAAATAATACATTTTTTGTACATTTTCTAAATGGAAATATGAGCTGTTTCTTATTTGATGTATAATTGCTTATGTATTTTTTATTATTTTGTTGCATACAAGAGTTTAATGAGGCAAATGAAATAAATGCTCAAGTTCTTTAAATTAAAGTTTTTATCAAGGATCAAATGAGACGATAGTAGTATCTGTTGAAGAATAGTGTGATCCCCATTCACTATGGCATAATACTGTATTCTTATAATTTAATCCATTTAACATCAAGACTTCACCTTTTAATGCACACACTATACTAACATAGGGAGGGTTGCAATCAGGGAGTATATAGTATTATAGGGCTCTGTGGCAAATACTTAACAATTTACAAATATAAAGGCACAATTGATGATATTATATGAGTTCTAAATACAGATTTCAAACTCGCCTAATTTTTCTCAGCTTTGCTGCTGCTTCTACAGTTCCTGCTCTCTGTCTTTATGTGACAATATTGTATTGAAGAGATTATACTGTGAACTATTGTACTGAAGGAAAAGTGAAATATATTCTACAGACATATTTCTTATTATTTTAAGAATAAGTATTAATAAAAAGAAGCAGAAGAGCTTTAATCACACCACTAAAACAGCACACTATCATAGGCCTTCTTCCTTATCAGCCCTCTCTGCCAACAACAGCCGGTATTTTGAGTAAACATTAACCAGGAGCTGTTGCTTTCACTTTGCTCTGCCCCTCACACAGCATTGTGTTGCCTTTTAAAACAGGAATGGAGCCGTTTGAGGGTGGACTCCTCTTTGCGCACTGACTTTAAACTGTAATGTTTGTGCGAAACTCAAATACCTCCAGGGCTGCGAGTGGATCAGGAAAGTAGCTGAAGCCGTGTGTTCTCTCACACCACGTTATATTCACTCTCTGTCAGGAACCACTGAGCCGTGAGGAGGGGATCATTTAGCTAGACATGGCTGTACATAGGTGAGTTTTTGAGCAGGAATGTGTGGAGTGACAATAGTTGTTTAACATCAGCATGTCTGTGGAGTATTGCGGTGAAAAACATTTTAACGGTTTTAATGGCTTTTAGAAACATTTCAGCAGATTATGTGGCTCTAAAGACTAATTGTATCACATGATCTGATGGCTTTTATATCCATATTCTTCTTCCATTTGTGCTTTTATCTGATTTTATTGGCCCCCTTTTGCAGTGTATCTGAGCTGGAGAATCCCACAGAATCACCCGAGGAGTGGGTGGAGTGGTTCCTGCATCGGGTGAATCAGGAGCCCTGGGCACTGGGTGGTGTTGTGGTCATAGGATTTTTTGTGCTGGGAATTCTGTCTTTGGTCGTCTTCGCTCTGGTGTATGGATGCTGCTGCAGCTCAACAGAAGAGAACCAGAAGAAGAGGAAGCCAAAGAAGGATGGAGTGATTTAGACGAGTGAGAGGAACTGCCTCACTGTAGCCTTTACAGTAAAATTAATGTTGTCAAGATGGAGAATTTGTTTGAATTTAACTGTCCACCTGTGGATGATTTTTGACATATGGAACTTAATATGATTTTTCACAGCTGTATAAGTACACAAAAGAAGTTATATCGCCAACATACATTTTGTAAGATACCAATTTCCCCAATATGAATATAAACTTAATAAACCTATTCGCTACGTCTTTATATTTTGCACTGTGTTACATCACAAAAGATGAGGGATCACATCACTGATCAACGTTCATAAATATCTTTCAATATTGTAAATTGAATCGGCTGGTCTGTGTGGTCATTTACTGACAACCAAATGATGAAAAGAAGGGTCATTATACTCGGCAACAATGCACACCAGTTTCATTTAAATGCATCTTTATTTTTTAACAGGAATTAAATATATACCCACATCCTTTCTTAGACTGTTTCAAAGTCAGAAACTAAGTCAGTAAATCAGTACAATGCCCAACATGAACAGCAAGCTGACTGGGGTTAACTTCTGGAGATTTGTTGGTAAAGTAATGAACCTTTCAACATTGATCAAGATAAACTTCTGCATTTGAACTAACATTTTCATAATATATTTATGATATATTAGATTCTAACCTCCAGTGGTGGAGGAAGTAATCAAACCTTTTACTTAGCTAACATTACAAATCAAGTACCACATTGACTTGCCCACTTGAGTATATCGAAAAACTACGTGAATATGTAGGGCAATGCATTGTAAACATTTATAGGATTAGAAAGCAGAGATATTTGCTGATATATGTTGTGGAGTAAACGTGAAAAGTAAAGAAGTAAATAAATCTACTTGAGTCAAGTGCAGGTACTTAACTAAGTAAACGTACTTCGTTCTATCCCACCACTGCTAAACCCAATTTAACATGTCATGCTCCAAGTATTCAATGACATAAAAATAATCAAAACCTGAAGATTTTTACTTGACATAGTAATAATATACAGAACACAGAAACTGAAGGTTAATTAAGTACACTTAATTATGGGTCAAATAACAACTGCCAATAAAAAACACCCATCAGATAGAAAACTGAAACAACCAGTTTCATTCTTGAATTATATAAAATATTCTAAAATAAAATAAAACAACAGGCAGTTATAAAAGATCCCCACTGTGGCAGTAAAACCGATCCGCCCCACCCTTCAGTTTTATTTTGCACCGCCCTCCCTGTGGTCTGAACTCGCTGAACAAACACACCGGCTGCTGCTGACGTCATTGCGCTTGCGCCTGCCCGATCTCATGACGTTATTATTCTGCGACCAGACGTTTATGCGACTCCCACAGCGATGGCGAGCGGTAAAAAGAGTGCTCTCCTCTCCTCTTTGGCGGACTATGGGGACGACTCAGAGCCGGACTCAGACCCTGAATCCGAAGAGACTGGTACATTTTAATCATTTATATGTTTCCAAGAATAGTTTGAAAGAACTCAGCTTAGAGTTTTATGAATCTCCCAGCGGAGCTTCGTGTGGGAGCTAACGATAGCTAGCAGCTAGCAAACATAGCTAGTTTACATATGTAGAATACTTGATTTTAGAGTAAGACTAATGACGTTCAGTCTCATGGACTTACTTCATCAGAGGCCAGTTTGTCCACAGTCTCTCGTTAGTAATGTTTAATGGCACCTAGTTGATGTAATACATTAAAGGTCTCCATCATTTCCCAAACTGTTGTAGGCCAAACTAGTGCTGGACGATATGGTCCAAAATAATACTATTCATTAAGAGCAATGAACTTGATAAACAGCAAAACTATTTAAGTAGATCAGTAATGTGATTACACGATACATAAGCATTTTACCGATATATTTATTGGACCGTTGCTATAGATCCAAATTTTATTGATATAGTTAATAATATTGTTTTTATTGCCCAGCCTCTCCGAGATTAAAATCCGGTCCAAGCTATTTTTAAGAGGTTTGGGTTTCACTGAATTATAAAGTGCTCTTTAATCCAATATTTCAGCTAATGCACACATTTACAAGTGATTCCTATATTGCTTTCTTCAAATACGGGGCAATAAAAGTGGAAATAAATATATACATGAATTCACATTAAATAGTCAATCTGATGAGTGGATGAGTAGCACACTGATGCATTACTGAACTTTGTCAGTGAGACATGTTTCATGTCACTTTTGACAAACAGGCTGTTTGCTGTTCATGAAAAAGACAAATCAGTTAAAGTAATAATATCTAGGTCACATGAAGTGGTGTAACAAAGATCGACAAATAAATCTGTGCGTTAAATCAATATATTTATTTAATGAAGATGATTTTTTGAAAGGAGTGTAGCGTTGTGTCTTTGTGAAGGGACTGTCGTGGTACTGTGGGGCTGGCATAAGTTAAAGCTACTGTTTACTGACCTAAGACTGTGATCTCATCTTTTCATTTTAGTACCAGCTGCCAGTGTTTTCCCCTTGTAGCTTTAATTCTGTGTACTGTCCCTGCGCCTCTTTCATTTCTTCCTGTCCATCACCAGGGGGGCCCGGAGTAGCTCTGGTGTACGGCTACGGTGATGATGATCTGAACCGGACTGAGGATATAGAAGACAAGATCTCTAGAGATGAAGACAGCAGGGAGAGCAACTCGGTCAGTATTGAAGTTGTGAATTCTACACTCTGTATCAATGCTTGTCGTGTTAGACAGTAGCTGCATCATATTTGAGATCATAGGTTTTATAACAATTAGTATTTAAGCATAAATAACAGATCACTTATATGTTTGCTAAGATGTAGGATGACTGGCATCTAGCTCCTTCTTTTCCATTGACATTAAACTAAATCCAATAAAAATATTTCTACTACTGCAGAGACTTTTGAAAATTAACCTGTTGGAATTCTCTTGTCAAAAATTGTCTTTATAGTAGTAGCCTGCTGTTAGATTAAAGCTGTGCTGCACAATATTAGGTAAAAGGGTAGTAATGATTGTGTGAATGAAGCCTCTATTGTTCAAAAATCCCAAAGCAACATGAGGTGATAATGATTCAATGTGCCCTCTTAAAAGTAGATATGAGTAAAACTGGATTTAGCAGCCACAACAATACAAAAGAGATGCATGTAGCGTGTGACAGAAAAAAGTGAACATACTCTTACACAATGTACGGACATCAGAGAACCACATACTTGTGTATATACTGGAGTATATAGTAGGGCTGAACGATTTGGGGAAATAATCTAATTGCGTTTTTTCCCCCAAATATTGCGATTTAATATGCGATTTTTTTTATTTTATCTTCTTTTTCCCCCCAAAAAAACCATAATGAATGATTTAAATATGACCAACACAATATTAGATACATTTACTGTACAATATTCTTTCCCACATTTTAATTTAACGGCTCATTACAGAAACAAGAACAACAAATCAGTGTGCATTTAAGTAATTTAATCAAAGTCATTGTAAGTATAAACACAAGGCATGCACTTTTTATAACCTGTGTGCAAAATTTACCGTCTTGAGAAAAACATTTTTTAAATTATAGTCTTACTGCTCCCAAGTCAGTCAAATTTCCAGTGTTGGGAAGGATACTATATTCTATATACGTATTCTGAATACTTGGATTACTTCCACATTGAATTGTATTTTATAATTGTGGAATGCGGCGTTGTTATAGTCAGTGGAGCAGCAGCAGTTTAAACTCTGTGTGTTATGCTCCGGATGCGGCGGGCCAGCTGGATGCGCTGGAAGGGCAGCTTGCCGATCAGCAGCTCCGTAGATTCCCGTTCATGTCCGGGTGGTCGTGCAGCGGTATGGAGGCGCCGGGACTCAGCAGGAACACCCCCATGCTGAACACCTCCGTCTCACAGATGTGCATGTAGGTGACCGGGGAGCCCCGGAGACCGGCTTGCTTTTCCGGGGAGCGATTTTCAAGTCCGCCGCCCGCAACGCGGTCATTAGCGGGATGAGCTCGCTCTGTGAGTCCGCCACGTCAGCCGAAGACTTTAGGACCCTGTAGGTGATGCAGGCTTGCTTCGCTATCTTCTTGATCAGAGGAGTTTTGTGGTCCCGCGGCATTCTTGCTGCGGGTGAGGACAGCAGCCCAGTGCCCTACTCTCTTTTGCACGTTTTAATCGCGCACGTTGTGATTAGAAAATCGCGTTTTATCATATCGCGATTTTATCGCAAATGCAATTAATCGTTCAGCCCTAGTATACAGTGATTATTGAGTGATTACGGAAACAGCCCAATAAACTATTACATCAAGAATCATTATAAACAGTAGAGAGGGATTCTACAGATGACAACCACAGTCGAGTGCTCAAAACAAATGTCAGACTGGGTGTTGCCTTGAAAGTAGGCAACATCTGCTGTTGCAACTTACATATTCAAAGACAGTTTTCCAATTCACACAGTGGAGAAACAGCATTTTCTTGAATCTCTGCTGATTAGGATATGAACCATTTAATCATTGAATTTACAGAAAATTTGCCAGTATCACATGTATAGCGACATCGGAACGCTTGGTCATATCATGCTGCCGTATGCCTCATTACATCATCAGAACCATTTTAAATGTGTCTGGGTTGGTGCTCTAAATGCAAATTAGTTAAGACTTAAGAGCTTCATTTAACATGATTAGCCAAATCGTTTGATCATCTATGTGTCAGTATTATTCAAATACAATATTTGCCGTTTATAACGCGTCGAGAAAAAAGAAACCGCTACAGTATATGAAGGACAATGTACAGGGGAGCGTATAGTTTTATATGTAGTCCATCTTGTCTATGTACAGATCAGCTATGTAGAATTAACTTGTGGCCTCAGATATTAAAATAAGAATTCCATCTATATATATATATATATATATATATATATATACATAACACATACAGTGACATTTCTTTTCTGGTCACAGAGGAGACGGTACATCATTTTAGAGCCTAAATTATTTATTTGTTATCAGATAAAATCATATGATATGACATCTTTGAAAGGATTACAGCAATTGCCGAACAATGCCAAACTTTAGTTTTACAGACTGAACAATGCAGAAAAGATGTGAATTTAATTTTGTTTTTTATGTTTTCTTAATTTAAGTTCTATATATTTCTAGTCATGAGTTTTTAAATATTGAAATTTACAGTTCAAATATCAAACCTCATTTACATTTCTTTGCCAAGTAGGTGGAATTAAAACATCCTAAGAATTATTTCCAACTGTTTTTATACTATTGAATGGCTGATATGATTAACTATCAACAGAGTTGTTAAACTGCTGCCTCAGTTTAAGCTAAAAAAAAAAATTTACATCTTGTATATTCTCCTTTCCCTCCTTACTGATTGGTTTGTCACCATTATACAAGAATGATATGTGT
Source organism: Pleuronectes platessa (assembly GCF_947347685.1). NCBI lineage: Eukaryota > Metazoa > Chordata > Actinopteri > Pleuronectiformes > Pleuronectidae > Pleuronectes > Pleuronectes platessa. The sequence goes on along the minus strand of NC_070646.1, from coordinate 15,461,933 downwards.
GCCTGTTTTTCATAAAACTGTTTTCCTCATCATGATATAATTTAAAATACCATAACAATTTGTCCATCTTGAACCATAAAATCACATTAGAAGATAATGTACTAGAATTGGTATAGCCCATGGAAAGGGCTTAACTTTCTGGCAGTCAATTGTTGGGTCCTTCTTGTCATCTGGTTTGTGCTGCTGCTTGCTACCTTCCTCCTAGTCCTTGGTCCTCTCAGTCTATAACCCTGTGCATTTTTGTTTTTATAGGAAATGGAAGAATCTGACGAGGGGAGGGAGCCAGATGAAGTTGAGGTACTTGAACACCCACCTGGTGACATGGGATGGATTGTATTTGGAAATGGATCAAGTCTGCTTTATTTCTTATTCGTTTTGTAACTAACCAAGTGGGCGGCTGGCCGGTACCGTTAAATCCTTTACAACATGCAGTGAAGACTCGTGTCACTAGATGGCCCTGTGGTGTCATGAATGCCTGTTTGAATAACAAATGATAAGCTTCATGTAGATAAGAGCGGGTCAGTGACTCAACAGTGAGAGTGACTCACAAAGGGAACATTCGAAAACGGTTGCTTTATCTGTGGCTTTGTTTTACAGCCGGTCTTTGATTGATCCTAATCGGATAAACTCACCTTCTGGGAGAGTTTTATCTGTTCATTGTGGCATTATGTAGACATTACAGTTCCGACAAAGTAGGGAGACGATGCTGTGGCAATCGTATTCCCCATGTTGAAGAAACACTATTCCCAGAAAGTTCTTGGTAAGCATAAATATTGAATGTCTTTTCATTTTTCCAGCCCTGAGAGGTGCACTGACACACGTCATTCACACAGCACTTATTCTAACCTGTAGCATTTGAAGACTGATGTTTAGTCTAATCTTGTTTTGTCTTTTCACTTATCAGAATCTTTATTACATAATTATTGGTCGGCTGATATGAGTCTTTCACAGATGTGAGCCTTTTCATCTGAATTAGCACTTACGATTGCCGATATGCTCGGCCTATTGACTTGAAAATGTTCCCGCCCATTCAGTTTTTATCAATACTGCTTGCTTAATCTCTTAGGGTTGTGGGGGAGCTGGAGCAGATCCCAGCTGACTTTGGGCGAGAAGCGGGTTAAACCTAGCCTGGATGCCAGACGAACTTAGCCCCGCCCACAACATTTTTGGTCGGGCAGTTCGGTCTGGAGTCGCTCCGTTGGGAAAAAATTATGCCCGACCGGGCCAATCAGATTGTCAGGGCGGGCTTTATACGATGATTGACAGATGATCAACGGTAACGTAATCAACCACGTCATCAAAGTGCCCTTGGGTTGAATTCGTTTTCAACAAACATGCCTGCCGCTGGCGAGCTGAGATGTGTAGATGCTGCCATTGAGTCTGTTTTAGAAGACATCGACAGCGCATTCATTTTGAAAGAGGAACACAGAACGTGGAGGCGACGCCGAAGCACCGCGCTAATCCCTATCGCCCTGGCGCTTGGCTGTTCACAACGGACACTGAAGCGACGCTGAACCGCCTGGCAGCGCTAATAATATCACCCGTTGATCCAGCAGATCGCTGCACGGCTTTGTGCCAGTCACACCGGAGGCTGAAGCACCACGCTGCGCCAAGGCTGCCTCGCGGTGCTTCAGCCTCCGGTGTGACCGGCACAAAGTTTTAACATGGGAGTGGATGGGAGCCAGCGGTTATTTAAGGCTTGGCGCTGCGCTGAATCGTCCGGTGTGAACCCAGTAAATAACTCACAATGCGTTGCTTAGCATACGTCACATACTGCGTTGCTCTGATTGGTTGTAGCTCCGTCACTATTTCCTGTGTACTGTACCAACTAGTTGCTACATGACCATTTGTTAATTATGTCGATATTTTCTTCTGTCAAGAATTGGTATGTGCCAGGATACATACCTTCCTTATGTGTTAAATCGATTTATCAGTTGCGCGATTAAAAAAAAAAAGAAAGGAAAATCAATCTTTGTAACAGACATATCAGTCTGGGCTTTTATGTTTGCTGATATGAAAGCTTTTATTTTATAGAATAAACAATAGACAAAAGGTATGCATTAATGTTAATATGTTACCCAGAATATAGTTTATTTTCTTAATTGTTCTATATCATTGCTTGTATTTGTTTGCCTCCGTTGCCCAGTGGGGTGGTAAATCATAAAGTTTTAACATGGGAGTGGATGGGAGCCAGCTGTTATTTAAGGCTTGGCGCTGCGCTGAAGCGTCCGGTATGAACCCGGCGTTAGTAAATAACTCACAATGCATTGCTTAGCATACGTCACATACTACGTTGCTCTGATTGGTTGTAGGTCTATCCAATTGAGCGAAGAAGAATTTTACTTCCTGGTCAGTTGAAACACGCCCCATAATCACAGCCCAATGGAGCGGTCTCAGACTCACATTCTGACTAGAATTGTGAGTCTGACAACGTCAGGCTAGGTTAAACCCTTTACTGGTCGCCAATGTTTTTTACAGAATAAACAATGCAGAAAAGATGTGCATTTAGGCTTATGTTTTGTAATTTACAAAGTTTATAGTTTCCCTAAAATATCAAGCCACAATTAGTGAGAAACGACTGTTCATTTCCAGAAATGCAGACTTCTAAAATGTTAGTGTAGGTGCTGCTATAAGCATCAGTTAAATCGGATCTAGAGTATTTCTTCACTTAAAAGAAGAGCGTGGTTGAACCCACTTATTGTAAGTCGCATTGGATAAAAGTGTCAGCTAAATAATAAGTAATGTATGTAAAAGAGCAAAGAAGAGCACTGACTAATGCTTTTCTCTATGGAACACATGTTTTTCTCTTGCCTTACGAGCAGTTTCAGCACCTGTGATAGACAGATGGTTCATCCAATCACGTTTGAAAGCGCCTGCCCATTTGTGAAAAGTTTCCCATGAGGCCTCCCCCAGATGGTATTGTGTAACAGACCATCTGGCATGTCAGGTTTGATTACTAGGTAATCTGACTTAGATGTTCAAGGTCCATAAAGGATAAGTGCAGATCATTTTTGTGATCGCCCAATCCTTTTCTAGCACCATCATAAGGTCACAATTTAAATCAGTGTTTTAGTTTATGACCAAGTACCTGAAAACCTAACAACATTCCCACAGCTGTAATTTGTATTTACCACTGATTGTTACCATGCTATTGCTAACATGTTAAGCTAAGATGGTGAAAATGTTAAACAAAAAATATTAGCGTGTTACGGTTCACATTAAGAGTGAACTAACATTCACATAGCTGAACAAGCATAGGTGTACATTTTAAGCCTTGTTTCAGCAAGACCAATTTTTTGGTTCTGGATTGAAAGGCAGAGGAGGCACCTCAATAGTGATCTTCTGAGTTAGCAATTATCTATTTTCAAAAAGAAATGAGCCCAGCTCCATAAATACCTAATAATACAACTGGAGAGCATCTTTCATTAGACACCCACCTACTCTTTCAAACCAACTTTTATTTTATTCAGATTTTATAGAGCTGCAATCATAGCCAAATATTGTGCAGCTATTTTAACTCCTGACAGAGCTCCTCTTTACTGGTTCAATGAACCTGGTGTGTACATTGGCCAAAATACTTTAAGTGTTAAACAAAGGTAGACTTTTTATTATGTAGACAAACAATAAATACACACACAAAAAAAAGTTGTCTGCCACCTAAAATATGTCTTTATTTCTATATGGATAATTTAAAAGTGCTGTAATACCACAAAACAATAATAGCTATGCAGTCCAGAACAACAGTATTGTATAGTTTGGTAGCTGCCCCGTTAGAGTGGTTTGCAGTTAATCTGGCTCTGTTACACAAGACGGATGGCTGGATGACTTGCATATGCAGAACCTGAAATTGTTCTGCATATAAAAGTGTTTGTTATTGTCACTGTGGAATCAGATCAGGCATACAATTTCTTACAGTCTAAGTCTGACTAAAGCTTGGTATTGGTGATACACTGTGACTCAAGTTTTTTTTAAATCACATATACACTCAGGAGAAAAACTAGTTGAGCCTACCAATTGAGCTCTTAAAGCTAGGGTTGGTAATCCTGGAAAAACTAGCAAGAGCAGGCCACACCTTGAAAAAACACAACCGATGCATCCCACCCCCTCCCATCAGCCCTCTCGTCAAAGCTAGGCCCCTAAAACACATGAAATCTCACTCACTGACAACCACTTACCTGACTTTTCTTTGACTCACTAACTCCTGGCTATCGTCTCTGCTTCAGCAGAATGTCTCCTCGGCTCAAGATGTTCATGCACACAATCAGCCAGGTCAATAAGTGACAGACCGGTACGCCAGCCAATCATTTCAATGGGACTGAATGTAAAAGAGATTAAATGTTCAATGATCAAAAGCTCCAGAGCAAATGGAACTTGAGGTGATTTGGTCAAACGCATTCAAAATATTGAGCCACTTGGGGGTGACCTATTACTTCTAGATAAACACTGCATTTGATAACCATTCAATTTCGGTCCAAATGAAAACGATTGGTTGTGTTTATCACAGTCCTCTGAGGGCCACAAATCCCTTTTTTTGCCCATGGCTTTTGGCACATGAAGAGAATTTCAACAAACAAGTTTTGTTTTAGAAACAACTTACCCAGCTTACCTTTAACACCAGTTTTCTTAAGCCATTTTGACAGCATTCTTTTTGTTTAATTCTTCCTAATGTTGTGTGGTTTTGCTAAAAGCAGCTTGGACTTTGAACTTAGCGGCTAAATAATAGTTCTCTATTCAGCAAAACTTTGAAGACACTGCTCCAGGGCTGCAGGTTTTTTGTGACATCTGACTTTCCTGTGGAGGGGCAAAATGGGAAAGAAACATGAGATGTGGGATCAGTTAAATGATAGATGTGACGATGGGCTCCGTCTCACACAGCAGGTACTTTTTTTTTGTCTTGGATTTTTGCCAGCAGCTAGTGCTGTGCTTCCACGGCATTCTGTCCTCCGCCTCCTCCTCCTTGTGATTTCAGGACAATTCTTTGATGCGCCTGTGAGGTTGCTAGGTGACGACGTTGTTCCTGTGAATAAGGACACTGTTCGTGTGTGCTGAACCTGTGTTATGCCCACATTGCTGGCACAACAGGCGGCATATTTTAGAGGTTGTACATGACTCCTCCTGCTGGGTCAAGGCCTTCACTGGAAACTGCCTGGATTTACTGTTCTGGTTTCTTTGCTTCTTAGAATCTGTTCTCCTCTCTGCCTCTGTTCAGTATTTGCACTCTGTCCCACTCACATCTGTGATTTGTAGGTTTCTGCTACTAATGGAATTAGCTTTTTTTTTCCCCAGCGCTACAGTTCTAAAGCAATTCACCTCATCAACCCACTTGTAACTAACAAACACTGCCAAAGCTGAGAACATGGTTCAAGACTAAATCTACCAATGGTGCTGTTCATGTTTCCCTCAACTGAGGGTTAATGGTTTGTTTCTCCTCTCGACTTAAATATCATGTTTGTCCCTATGTCTCCCTCCTCCCTCTTCTGTTTTTTTATACAGATCCCAGAAGCAGAGAGAAAGGACCCCAATGAGCTTGTTGGTGAGTTCACACCATAGATTGTATATAAAGGGTTCTCACACACACACACACACACACACACACACTTTGAGCAACTTTTAAAGTTAACTCCACATATACTGCATAGTCCACAAAGCTGTTTGAATGGTACCTAATGCTTATTATGAGGTATCTGCTGGGCATAACCGCCAAGGAATTGCCAAATATTATATAATATGATAACCAGTCATGTTTGTATTAGATTGCAAGAACATCAGGCAACTATTGATTTAAACAAAAATTGACATGGCAAGCATCCAACAATTTCTACTATTTATTCATAAGATTATTCATCCAAGTAGTCATATGTGTATTAATTATTGTTGTATATTACAGATAAATGTGAAAATACACAATAATTTGTCTTAAAAAGATATGTTATTATTACTGTTAGCGTAATTTATAAAATAAGGTTTATTGCAAAGTGTTGTGGTCTATATGGTATTATGCACTGATAAATTGAATTAAAAAGTCAATTTATCATTAAATATTATGAATTTATTTATTAAAAACTTAATTAACCCTGTTAAAAAAAAACTGTATTAATCCTCAGCTGAAAAGAGTCATCAGTAAATGCACTAATGACTCTTGTTATAGTGACATTTACAAAAAAACTGCAGCACTCTGCTTTTTTGAGATACAAAGCTTTTCTTAGAATGCAACTGTTAAATATATGCTGTATCTTTTTGAGCCACCCTTAGTGGGAAACCATCGGCTTAGTTCTAACTTTTCTGACTGATAAAACATGTATTCACATATAATAAGACGCATTGATAGTTGGATAGGATGTAAGAATCCGGCTTTGACTCATCATCGTGTCAGTCGGGTGTAGGTGCGGTGATTTGGTGAATCACTGACTGGCCCCAGGTGACTTATATAAACCTGGCCAGCATGAGACTGACAGGTGGGTTAGTAAGTTCAGTGGTTAATGAGTAATGACTGACGCGTGTGCGCGCGCATCAGACCAGACAGGAAATGACTGATACAGGGAGTGGCGTTTTATACACCAGTCAGTTTGACCAGAAACTTTTCACACTGATGGTTTCCTGTCTGCTGTTGGTATATATGGGCCTGTAGCTGTATGTAGATGATACACCGCAGCACCCATCCTCATTAACTTCACCAATGAGATTATAACCTCTGCCGGACAGGATATGTTTTCATCCTTGTGTTTGTTAGCAAGATTATGCACAGACTATTGGACAGATTACCCTGAAACTTGGTAGAAGAACGTGATATGGGCTAGGGAAGAACCTATCAATTGTTGGTGTGGATCCAGACCCAGGGATAGATTTATCATATTAACATTAACAATAGCTGAGAGAACTTGATGGATCATGTCCACAGAATAGCTCGCGCTCACCATCACCACCAGTGTACTACAGTAGCAGAGTGTGACTCATACTCTGGGCTTGGACACTTGACATTCCTGCAGCGGAGCTTGTCTCCTCTGTGTTGTCTGTCAGTAAATGTCACAGTGCGTCTGGCAAAAGGCCTCCTGTCAGCGGGCTGAAGACCCCTCTTTGTCCGTTTACTGAAGGGACGGACTGTCTGTCCAGAAAGATCCTCAGGGCACAGATTGTGACTTTCTGTCTGTTTTTCGGGAAGTCGGATGGTAATTTCGATGCAGAGTATAATCTTTTCTCTGTCTGTTGTTCCGATGTTCCTCCCGACCGTGCTGCTCTTAGTTTATGAGAATATTCATCACACATCGAGCTGAATGACAAACAGGGATGTTTATTCACACATACAGTGATGTGTTCAGTGTCATTGTGGAGGCTACAGACTTTGTTTTGGTGTTTTAAATTAGAGTTTTTCCAACAAAGCTACAAACTTATCAAGTAAACCTCTTGTTGTGTGGGGTAGATTAGCAGGCTTCCACAATCCCAAACTACCTCTAAATGCATGTGACTCATCAGACTTGTCTTGTCAAGTTTTTCTGATTGTTGGAGCTCCGTCAGTATTTCCTGTGTACTGTACCAACTAGTTGCTACATGACCATTTGTTAATTATGTCGATATTTTCTTCCGTCAAGAATTGGTATGTGCCAGGATACATACCTTCCTTATGTGTTCAATCGATTTATCAGTTGCGCGATTAAAAAAAGAAAGGAAAATCAATCTTTGTAACAGACATGGGCTTTTATGTTTGCTGATATGAAAGCTTTTATTTTATAGAATAAACAATAGACAAAAGGCATGCATTAATGTTAATATGTTACCCAGAATATAGTTTATTTTCTTAATTGTTCTATATCATTGCTTGTATTTGTTTGCCTCCGTTGCCCAGTGGGGTGGTAAATCATAAGGTTATCAGCTAGGGGGCACCACTGAGGGGAGGTATTGCTCCTTTGACTTTCCAGACAGATTAGATTGACAAGTCTGAATCTCCACATGTCCATCTGTGGTCTCGCATGACCAGAAGATCCTGAAAAACTGCAAAATTACTGAAGAGACGAACGGCTAGAAAGAGCTTGTCAGTATATACCAGCATGGTATATCGACACACACACACACAAACAGACTCTCGCACTCACTCACACTTCAAAGTTCAGCTCCCACAGGCGGGGGGGTTAGTTCACTGTGCATCAGTGACATTTATGTCAACAGAAATAGTTTAGCCCGAACAGATGAACCACAAGCCATACAACCTCTCATTCTCTACAAAGTTCTTTTTTTTGCCCCCCTAATATTTCTAGTTACTGATAAAAAATGAGTAGTTTTTCATTGCTCTTTAAAAACCATTTGAAGACTCCTGAAGTAAAAATGTGTATATAAAGTATTAGCTTGAGTACAGTTTTACATTTTCTATAGGTTTGTTGCCTAGAAAACTCAACACTGGTCAGGTCATGACGCTAAGGTTTAATACCCGTCTTTAGTTATGGGTTTATTGAAATTTGTTCTGAGAAATATTGGCAATCATCATAACATCAAGTGAAAGAAGTCGACACAGTTGAAGTAGTTTCATGGAATTTTCCTCTTTAATGTTTTGAAAGAAGTGTTCAGCAGAACATATCCTTCACCAGTCCAGTCAAGTTTTTACTTGTAGACGATCAGCACAGTATGTCGGCAGGCTCAAGCTGCTGATTTGTGCGCACATGCACACACAGCAAACAGCTTGCAGTGGTAACGATTGACAGCGCTGGATGACTCTAAGGACTATCTGTCTGATTGAGATGTAGAGTGACACTGAGGAATTCCTGGCCTGAAGTCAGGGAAATCACAGAGAGCCAAGTCAAGCAGGGAGAGCAAAACAAGTAAGGGAGGGAGGAGGGGAGAGGAGCCTCCCTTCTCCTCACAAGCCATGGCAACTGCCACTCCCTGCCCTGCCCAGAACATGCACTCCTCATACCTATCTGATCTATAAAACCCGCCGGCACACACAAACTCAGGGGCTCTGATGAATAACAGAATGCTAAGGAATTCAGCCACAATGTTTCCCCAACACAAGAACATTTCTCTAATTAACCAGGATTTATCCAGTGCATACCCATATCCCACCTTCCCTCTGATTTGTCCTGTTATAATCTAAACCCAGTTTCACTGTCTTTGACAACAGTGGCTTCTTACTCGAACCTTTTTCTGCAGGTATAGACATGCAAAAAGTGACTGAGATAAGAATCATACAAAAAGGACTCATGTTTATGTTTTTGTCTCCCTGGCAGCTCTTTTCTCAGAGAAGGTGAGGAACATGTCACCAGATGAGATCAGGATTCCCCCTGAGCCCCCCGGACGCTGCTCGAGCCAACTCCAGGTAGACAATCCTCCACTGTCATGTGATTGTTCAACCAAATGACTTAAAAGTTTTACGCTCAGCGCACTATCCTCTGCTCCTGTCATATTGTGTATACAGATAGGATGTATCTTCAATTACATCTGTTAATGTGACCATTGAGGACGGACGTAGCTTGGGTTGAATCCAAGTCTACATCCATACTACTACATTTTCAAACTAAAACGATCACCGTCCCAATATCGGTTTTAAACCCTGTCCATACTAAAATGCCCCTTCTTGCAAATCCATATACCACTAATGTACACTTGGCAAGCATATCTCAGTGAAAACAGGAAGGCATGTGTGTCCCGCTGTTCATGGGAATTGTTGCGGTAATCAGTTGTATCATTGTAAAATTTAGATATTAACTGCTGTTCACAAATACATCAGTCAGCAACGCTTGTAATTACAATAATCCTGTTTTACAGTTGTATCCATTTTTAGTTGATGCCTTTTTAACTGGAAAATGTAGCCTCAGAGCATAAGCCTGCTTGCACAGCATTGGGGTATTTAGCATGTCTCTGACTTGTTTTAAGCTCTGGTCCAGTAAGTAAATTCATCCAACCAGAAGATAAAGACTTGTCCTTGTCTCCCTAAAGGAGCATATAGGTTTCATAAGCAGATGAACAGTCTGAACCTGTCCCCTTTAGCACAGGCACAACATTCTAGAGCTTGGGGTCCAAGGTCAAGTTTTCAGGCCTCATTTAGACTCATAGAGACAGTCAAAATAACCTGTTCCACCACGCCAAGTGAATAATGATGAAGTTTCACTTGCTCCCTCTGGGCTTAAAAAATACATTCCAGTGGCGGCGTAAATCCTCAGACTCGCCCCTCTAATTAAAACAGCACACAGTGTCATCTTCTCTCAGTTTACTTTCACAAGCACTGCTCCCTTTCTCGCTCTCTTTCTCGCTCCCTCTGCCCTGTTGCTGTACATTTGGTGCGGTTAACTGCAGCCAGGTTTGTTCTGAGAGGAGCTGAGGCAGGTCGGGGCACACAGCTGACTAAGTGAACAGCTCAGCATTTCCCCTGCCGGGCTCACACCCCCACCACCTCCACCCACCCCACCTTTCAGTTGAACAACTTATGATTCACCTCACCAGAACTGCCTGGATATCCCTGCCCTCGGGTTACGCAGGAGCATGTGTACGCTTAGGAGGCAATTTGATTAGAATTAGTAAAGATTATATTCTTACAGTATCTGCCATTTAACTGCATTTTTGTGAACAAGTAGCTTTTGCGATCAAGCCGTGATCTCAGGATCAGAATATGCCCCTAGACTATTCCTTCAACTGCGTTTGTCTTTGTTCTCTCAATAAAAGAACAAGGACCTCATGAAAACAGGATTTTTATTAGAGCCCAACCCATAAATCCGTTTGCTGATAATCTGTAGGTATCCGCCTATCAGAGGCATATCAGTGTTGCCTTTTATAACTATAGCTACTATGCAATCTGTTACAGACTTAACCATTCAGAAAGATGTACATTTATTTTTGCATCTTACATTAAATAAAACTCAGCCCAAATGGGTCCGGACTTCCTCCAGAGTTTGCCTTTCACATATGAACAACGTAGCAGGAGATTCTCTGCTCAGACAAGTTCACAACAACTCAGAAATCTCCGTAGCTTTCAGATAGGGGGGTGCAGCAGGCGGAGGCAAGATGTAACGTATAAATTCCAGTGCAGGGATCACATGCTTTTGTTTACTTCAACTCTGGCATTAGCTCTTATCACCATTAGCTCTGGATATTATTATTATTTTTTGTTGGTGGTTTTTTTTTTTTTTGCATCTGCCGTGTGTTATAAATGTCATCAACATGCCCATTCCATCCCTGGGTGAAGAAACTCTGCAAAAAGTCAACTCAGACATCTCTTACCTTCATTCAGGCCTCATTAATCACCACCATGGTTACATCTGCAAGCTCCCTGTGGCCCCATTGAACCTGGTTGTCAAATGTTTCAGGAACTTTATGTGCAATGGCCCCTTTCCCACTCAAGTCTCACCGATCATATACAGTGTGTGTGTGTGTGTGTGTGTGTGTGTGTATAGAACACACACATACATAGGTTTTGTTTATGTGATGATACAGACTGCATGTCCTGCCAAATGTGGAGGAAGCTGAGTCATTGCAGAGGTGGTGGTCTTCCCACGCTGAAGTTTGACCCGCTGATGGCTCATGGCCTCCATCGATTTGTTATGTGTCGAAACAGGAGAAGATCCACAAGCTGTACGAGAGGAAGCTGCATGGAGATTTTGACACAAACAACCACATCCAGAAAAAGAAAGAATTCAGAAACCCAAGGTATGCTTTCACCTTCAACAAAGTCACTCATTCACTCTCACACACACTGAGCGCTATTTACACATGATACCAGCTGTGCTTAAACAAACATATTGTGTTTTCAAGTGTCTTATCTGGTTTAATTCTCTTATCTGTTTTCAGTATTTACGAGAAGCTCATTCAGTTCTGCGCCATAGATGAACTGGGAACCAACTACCCTAAAGATATGTTCAATCCCCATGGCTGGTCAGAAGACTCTTACTACGAAGCTCTAGGTACAACAGTGTTATATAATTCTACACAGTTCTCTCTCATCCCAGCTTTACACCCATACACACCATCGCTTTTAATTTATTTCTTTCAGCTAAAGCCCAGAAAGTGGATATGGACAAACTGGAGAAAGCCAAGAAGGACCGGACCAAGGTGAGATGAGCAGCGAAGACAAGCCTGCTGACTGGTCTCTTTTCTTTTCTTTTTTCTGCGTCAGGAGGGCAAGTCTCCACCAGCTTATTTTCTGCTGTACGTCCTTCATCAGACGCACGCAGGAATCAATGCTGCCAAGTTCTGCTCTCGTGTCAGCAGGGCGAGCCCAGCGCAGGTTTACAGCTCAGCCTTGCCCCTTCGGGTTGAATCGTTCGTTGGCAGCTCCCTGCTTTTGCTATTTTCTGTTTGAAATAATCAATCCGAGATAAATATCATGTCAGTGCTGGGACTGAGAGCTGAAAGGTGTCTGTTAAAAACTTGCACGAATGTCCCGAAAACAACGTGGGCTGCATTGTTGAAAAGAGGACTTGAATGAACATGTACAGGAGCTGTTATGTTCTCCACTGTGAAATTCAGTCATTTGTATGCAGGCTACAGTAATGCAGTAAGATGTGAGAATGAAACCAGACAAAGTCATTTTGTTCCCCTCACTTGACAGATACTGCCGACGTTCCCTTGAGCAAAACACATAGATCGTTCGGTGGAGCTTCTCAGCATTCTGTTGGGGTTGTAGGTTAAAAACTTTGGCACATCAAAGAGCAGCAGGAACTTATTTGTGTATACCAGTGTCTAATGTTGTGTGTGTTTGATAGATTGAGTTTGTCACGGGGACTAAAAAGGGCGCCAACCCCTCCAACTCTGCAGCGTCCACCACCAGCAACACCAGCACCACCACAGCCACAGGTAAACATCCACCACTGCAGCACCTCTCAGACGTTATCATTAAACTGTACATGTCAGTTTTTACATGTCTAGATTAGACCCCAGCTCAGTGATGGCTAACTATCCCCCTTGGCATAGTTGGTTTAAAATCTTTCTGTATCACATTAAGCATCCACGAATTATTTGGCAACACTCAAAAACCTGTACAATTTATTTTTAGTGTAATGATACAACTCTCTTCATCAAGACTTTCATCAAGCAGCAAAAGCAAGAGAGTCGACAGCGAGCATCACTTTTAGATTAAGATGTAATGAACTGTGATTGGTCCACAGATATACAGCTTCAGGCAGATTGACTTTTCACCACCGAGCTCTGCACAATTGAAACCACAGGGGGAAAAAGCTGATATTTCATGTGAAATAACAGATTGTGTTCACATGGGACTCCTTTACCCACAATAACAATCTGTTGAATTTGTTTTCAGAGCTTTTGAGCAGCCAATCGGGCAACTGCAAAATTAATTTCTAAAATCTATCACTTTAAAGAATATTTCGTCTTTTTGCAGATTTTGCTGTTTCACTGTGGTGCACCTCTATAAATAATTATCTAGTTATTTTTTAATGGAGCCTTTGCAGAGCATTTTATAAACCGACACTTATGTTTGAATGCCAGATAACTATTATTAAATATGACACATAAAGGGAATATACACTCTGCAGAATAAAGATTATAGATTAGGTTGTAGTAGATAACAGTTAGGTGGCATTGTGGATGTGGCTGTGCGTTGTGTTGTATTACAGTTAGAGCCAATATGCACGCGTATGAAAACTTTTATTCTACATAATTATAAAATCTATGCAATTATTTTTACATAAAAGTGTTCCCCCCCAGCAGTGGTATCGGCATCAGTCCCCAAAATCCATATTGGTCAGCCTCTTGTTACGGTATTACTCTACTTGAGCTTCAACGATTGTGTTGAATCAATAAACTGTTTGCTCTTTTTTTAAGTATATCAGTTCTAGTATTGTTTATAGACATGTCCACTCGCTAAGAGGATTCCTCTTCCCTTTCTATTGGCACATTGCTCCATGTCTTGGTACAACCTGTAGACTAGTGGAATTTAGCACCTCACCTGCATGTATGTGTATGTGTGTTCAGCACAAAACAAACCTAAAACCATCACAACTAGTTGTCAAAAGCTCCCCGGTGCCAGTCGAGTAAAGCCAGGAGGCCTTTCCCGCCGGTCTCTCTCACTGAGTCTCCTCTTATCAACAGACGCCCAGAAGAGGAAAAGCAAGTGGGACTCTGCGATCCCTGTGACCCTGGCCCAGCCTGCCCTCATCACCACCACCACCGCCACCCTGCCTGCCGTAGTCTCCGTGACCACCACTGCTAGCGGCACCAAAACCACCGTCATCTCTGCCGTGGGCACCATCCTGAAGAAAGCAAAGCAGTGAACGTTGTATATATCTATGTGGACAAGATGCAGAGCTATGGCAAACGGACTGAGGGACACTTGGTGTACCTTTTTCTTCTTTTCTTTTTTTAGAACAAACCTACAAACACACTCTGCTACACTTGGACAAAGACTTAACCGCCTTCTATCTCTGGGATACATCTGCACTATTGTATCATACAGCCAAATTCACAGTTTGGTGAGAAAACTCAAAGACCCTCTGAATCTCAGAAAGTGACGCCGGCTGATCTAATGCTGATATAAAAATGTGTGTTGTTCTTTTTCTGATATGTCGGCAACAGTTGTTTGTCTAAATATGACGGTGACTAAAACGGAAGAAGGGTTCCAAACAGACGAGCTAGAAATATCTGAGCTGTTTTTTTATTTTTATATCCATGATTCTGGTGCAGTATTTCAACACCACTTTTAGCAGTTAGCCCAACATGTGCATCGGTTTTGTTTTTCATCAGCATATTCTCCTGGCTCTGTAAGATTTTTTACACTTGTACATATGTGTTGATGATAAGGTGAATAAATAGATCAGATGCTGCCTTTTCAGTTGGATTATAGTCTTATTTTATTGTTTTTTTTTTATTGGATCAGAAACAAGATGGAGAGTTTTTCTATTTAGCTGCTATTAAAATTGACCTTCACTCTTGTTTACTGCAGATAACTTTTCAGAACCTTTCACACTGCAGCACAGTAACGCTGGGTGCAGTCTTTTAACTAAACACTGAAAATATGCAGAGATGTCTTCTTTGTTTTTTATGTCTCTGTTTGTCTTAACCTAATCTTGAATTCCCAGCGATTGCAAATTTCATTAAAGGTGCACGATGTCAGGAAATTAAAGGTGGGGTAAGAGATATTTATACAAAACACTAAGTCAAAATCTGGTTTAAATACAGCCCTGGGGCCTCATCTGTAAAAAAAAAAAAAAAACAGTAGGTGCACACAATAGCCGAAAATCTGATTTATAAAATCATGCGCACACAGTCCTGAACGCAATGTTCACTTTATAAATCCCAGTCCACCTGGAAACGTATCTACTTGAATCTGTACTTATCGACTGTTCGTATTTTAATCTTCCGAAACTGCAGGATAATTAAATTCAGTGACAGCTGTGATGTCCCCAATCTATAAAAGTGAGTAGAATTATTTTGATATGTTTTTTTTTTACTGGGATGGTTCAGCTCCATCGGTCGATCTGTGTGATACTGGACTCTGTTCAGCACAAATATCACAGATCTATAGAATATATATCAGCTGATCAGTCATCGTCATGGGACAATAAATCTTTTGTGATTGCAACTCACGTCTGAATCGCCATTTACCCGTCTCCAAAATGTTTGTACACTTGGGTCGGTGTCAGTTTTGGAAGTGCTCTCCTTCTCCCGTCACTTTGTTTTTATAAATCCCAGCTTTTTTGTGAGAATTGGCGTACGCAAGTTTCAGGCCCTGTTTTGTGCGTATATACGCAACAGTTATAAATGAGGCCCCTGCTCTGTATTTGGGAAACAATGAGAGCTGGATGACCTGAACACCACAACACTGTTCATGCCAATTAATAAAGTAATGAGGTTCGTGCTCAGGTACAGGATGGGGGGGGGGCGGGAGCGAGAACTTTGAATCATAAACGGCACTCCTCATACACTGTACACTCCCGGGTACACTATGTGGTTCAGGGAGTACGCGTGTAAATCCCATAGAGGACCGAGCTGCGTGCACCAAGGATTACAGGAGACTGGTTGATTTAGCATGAAAAAAAAACAGGGAGGGACGTAGTCGGAGATTGAATGTCTGAAGGGGTACGGGACTGTAAAAAGTTTGGGAACCACTGCCCCATAGTAACGTCTTAAACAGCATAACTATGCAAATCCTTTTTCTTTCCTCGAGAAATTTGTAATAAAAACGTGTAAAGGTCAACTGTTTTACAACATAACAATTGCTGTTAAACAATTATTCCAACCCTGTTCATTTTCACAGTTGCGCTCCAGATGCCAAGTCCTGAAGCATCAGCAACTACAAGTAACCCAAAGAAGATAGCGAAAGGCTGAAGACCCGAGTGAGCACTGGGGCCACACTGTGGGCTGCACTGGCTACACAACAATACCTAGCGTCCTCCAAGCGGGAGCAACCAGTCACTAACACTGGTGGGGCTGAGGTACATCAGTGAGTGTCTGTCTGCTTCTTGGAGAGCAGAGAGACAATCGCTGTCATATTCCAACTTGTTGAGATCAGTGGAGCACCTGAGCAAT